>NC_074670.1:82383162-82405662 GCF_029448725.1 Salvelinus fontinalis
AGTATGTTCTGAACTAGAGGGTAAGTTAGGCTAGTATGTTCTGAACTAGAGGGGAAGTTAGGCTAGTATGTTCTGAACTAGAGGGTGAAGTTAGGCTAGTATGTTCTGAACTAGAGGGGAAGTTAGGCTAGTATGTTCTGAACTAGAGGGGAAGTTAGGCTAGTATGTTCTGAACTAGAGGGTAAGTTAGGCTAGTATGTTCTGAACTAGAGGGTAAGTTAGGCTAGTATGTTCTGAACTAGAGGGGAAGTTAGGCTAGTATGTTCTGAACTAGAGGGGGAAGTTAGGCTAGTATGTTCTGAACTAGAGGGGAAGTTAGGCTAGTATGTTCTGAACTAGAGGGAGAAGTTAGGCTAGTATGTTCTGAACTAGAGGGGAAGTTAGGCTAGTATGTTCTGAACTAGAGGGTGAAGTTAGGCTAGTATGTTCTGAACTAGAGGGGAAGTTAGGCTAGTATGTTCTGAACTAGAGGGGGAAGTTAGGCTAGTATGTTCTGAACTAGAGGGGGAAGTTAGGCTAGTATGTTCTGAACTAGAGGGAGAAGTTAGGCTAGTATGTTCTGAACTAGAGGGGGAAGTTAGGCTAGTATGTTCTGAACTAGAGGGTGAAGTTAGGCTAGTATGTTCTGAACTAGAGGGAAGGTAGGCTAGTATGTTCTGAACTAGAGGGGGAAGTTAGGCTAGTATGTTCTGAACTAGAGGGGGAAGTTAGGCTAGTATGTTCTGAACTAGAGGGAGAAGTTAGGCTAGTATGTTCTGAACTAGAGGGGAAGTTAGGCTAGTATGTTCTGAACTAGAGGGGAAGAGGAGGGAATAATTTAACCCAATTAAACTTCAAGATTATTCAGACGGAAGCGTGCAGGAAGTTTCATGATTACACTGTCAAGATATACAGCTGGCAGCATCTCGAGAAGACATTGATTGACACACAGCTCTTCAGAACCAGTACCGTTTACACCATGACCAGAATGTTCTGGAAGAGAGGGAAGAGGAAGGAAGGGGCCTGATATTCTGGTAGCCCGACAGAACACACTAATTGACACTCCTCCTCTCTCAGCGAGAATCATGGGATCTCGGAGCAGCAGGAGGTATCAGGTCACCCGGTTTTAATTGTATCAGTCTACCTCTCATACGGCATCCAATACCTCTATATAGTTCACTACCTTTGACCAGAGCCCTACTCCACCCTCTTCCCTATATAGTTCACTACCTTTGACCAGAGCCCTACTCCACCCTCTTCCCTATATAGTTCACTACCTTTGACCAGAGCCCTACTCCACCCTCTTCCCTATATAGTTCACTACCTTTGACCAGAGCCCTACTCCACCCTCTTCCCTATATAGTTCACTACCTTTGACCAGAGCCCTGTGATACCCTCTTCCCTATATAGTTCACTACCTTTGACCAGAGCCCTACTCCACCCTCTTCCCTATATAGTTCACTACCTTTTACCAGAGCCCTACTCCACCCTCTTCCCTATATAGTTCACTACGTTTTACCAGAGCCCTACTCCACCCTCTTCCCTATATAGTTCACTACCTTTGACCAGAGCCCTACTCCACCCTCTTCCCTATATAGTTCACTACCTTTGACCAGAGCCCTACTCCACCCTCTTCCCTATATAGTTCACTACCTTTGACCAGAGCCCTACTCCACCCTCTTCCCTATATAGTTCACTACCTTTGACCAGAGCCCTACTCCACCCTCTTCCCTATATAGTTCACTACCTTTTACCAGAGCCCTATGTATGCACGATTCAAGATTCATGTGGAAGAGAGAGAGAGATAGACTATTCACAGGGTCACTCAGGTCTCTCCATCGAGAGGAAAAGCTCTGAAATATGAACATCCAACATCAAGGGAGAAGGTCATCCAGTCAAATAAATACTCCAAGGAAGAAACGTACAACAACAACAAAAAAGACTGAATATCTAAACTACATTGACAGTCTCTTTCAGTGTTTCGGACACTGGAAGAGATGTGATGTGATGTGATGTTTTTTTTTTAAATTAATTTAACAAGGCAAGTCAGTTAAGAACAAATTCTAATTTACAATGACGGCCGACCGGGGAACAAGTGGGTTAACTGTCTTGTTCAGGGGCAAAACTACATATTTTTACCTTGTCAGCTCGGGGATTCGATCCAGCAACCTTTCAGTTACCGGCCAAAAGCTCCAACCACTAGGCTATGTGCCTCCCCTGAGTAGTCATTGGTCCCTGAGACAGTGGTGGTGATGTCAGAAGTCATTGACCCCTGAGACAGCTGTGGTGATGTCAGAAGTCATTGACCCCTGAGAGAGTCGTGGTGATTTCAGAAGTCATTGGACCCTGAGACAGCATGTTCTGCTACCAAATGGCTCCCTATTCTGTATATAACTAGGGCCCATAGAGCCACTACATACCCTATATAGGGAATAGGGTGTTATTTTGGACACACCCTTAATATCTGGTAACCAGGGCTTCCTTTAGACTACGTAGAGCAGCTAGTAATGTCTGGTAACCAGGGCTTCCTTTAGACTACGTAGAGCAGCTAGTAATGTCTGGTAACCAGGGCTTCCTTTAGACTATGTAGAGCAGCTAGTAATGTCTGGTAACCAGGGCTTCCTTTAGACTATGTAGAGCTGGTAATGTAAGGTAACCAGGGCTTCCTTTAGACTATGTAAAGCAGCTAGTAATGTCTGGTAACCAGGGCTTCCTTTAGACTACGTAGAGCTGGTAATGTCTGGTAACCAGGGCTTCCTTTAGACTACTTAGAGCTGGTAATGTCTGGTAACCAGGGCTTCCTTTAGACGATGTAGAGCTGGTAATGTCTGGTAACCAGGGCTTCCTTTAGACTACGTAGAGCTAGTAATGTCTGGTAACCAGGGCTTCCTTTAGACTACGTAGAGCTAGTAATGTCTGGTAACCAGGGCTTCCTTTAGACTATGTAGAGCAGCTAGTAATGTCTGGTAACCAGGGCTTCCTTTAGACTATGTAGAGCAGCTAGTAATGTCTGGTAACCAGGGCTTCCTTTAGACTATGTAGAGCTGGTAATGTCTGGTAACCAGGGCTTCCTTTAGACTACGTAGAGCAGCTAGTAATGTCTGGTAACCAGGGCTTCCTTTAGACTACGTAGAGCTAGTAATGTCTGGTAACCAGGGCTTCCTTTAGACTATGTAGAGCAGCTAGTAATGTCTGGTAACCAGGGCTTCCTTTAGACTACGTAGAGCTAGTAATGTCTGGTAACCAGGGCTTCCTTTAGACTACGTAGAGCTGGTAATGTCTGGTAACCAGGGCTTCCTTTAGACTATGTAGAGCAGCTAGTAATGTCTGGTAACCAGGGCTTCCTTTGGACTATGTAGAGCTGGTAATGTCTGGTAACCAGGGCTTCCTTTAGACTATGTAGAGCTAGTAATGTCTGGTAACCAGGGCTTCCTTTAGACTACGTAGAGCTAGTAATGTCTGGTAACCAGGGCTTCCTTTAGACTACGTAGAGCTAGTAATGTCTGGTAACCAGGGCTTCCTTTAGACTACGTAGAGCTAGTAATGTCTGGTAACCAGGGCTTCCTTTAGACTATGTAGAGCTAGTAATGTCTGGTAACCAGGGCTTCCTTTAGACTACGTAGAGCTAGTAATGTCTGGTAACCAGGGCTTCCTTTAGACTATGTAGAGCAGCTAGTAATGTCTGGTAACCAGGGCTTCCTTTAGACTATGTAGAGCAGCTAGTAATGTCTGGTAACCAGGGCTTCCTTTAGACTATGTAGAGCTGGTAATGTCTGGTAACCAGGGCTTCCTTTAGACTATGTAGAGCAGCTAGTAATGTCTGGTAACCAGGGCTTCCTTTAGACTACGTAGAGCAGCTAGTAATGTCTGGTAACCAGGGCTTCCTTTAGACTATGTAGAGCAGCTAGTAATGTCTGGTAACCAGGGCTTCCTCTAGACTACGTAGAGCTGGTAATGTCTGGTAACCAGGGCTTCCTTTAGACTACGTAGAGCTGGTAATGTCTCGTAACCAGGGCTTCCTTTAGACTACGTAGAGCTGGTAATGCCTGGTAACCAGGGATTCCTTTAGACTACGTAGAGCTAGTAATGTCTGGTAACCAGGGCTTCCTTTAGACTATGTAGAGCAGCTAGTAATGTCTGGTAACCAGGGCTTCCTTTAGACTACGTAGAGCTAGTAATGTCTGGTAACCAGGGCTTCCTTTAGACTATGTAGAGCTGGTAATGTCTGGTAACCAGGGCTTCCTTTAGACTATGTAGAGCAGCTAGTAATGTCTGGTAACCAGGGCTTCCTTGTCAAAGACCCCAGCCACCCCAGTCAGAGACTGTTCTCTCTACTACCGCATGGCAAGCGGTTACGGAGTGCCAAGTCTAGGACAAAAAGGCTTCTCAACAGTTTTTACCCCCAAGCCATAAGACTCCTGAACCGGTAATCAAATGGCTACCAAGACTATTTGCATTGTGTCCCCCGCCCCCCAACCCCTCTTTTTACGCTGCTGCTGCTCTCTGTTTATCATATATGCACAGTCACTTTAACTATACATTCATGTACATACTACCTCAATTGGGCCGACCAACCAGTGCTCCCGCACATTGGCTAACCGGGCTATCTGCATTGTGTCCCGCCTCCCACCACCCGCCAACCCCCTCTTTTACGCTACTGCTACTCTCTGTTCTACTCTCTGTTTATCATATATGCGTTGTGTCCCACCACCCACCACCCGCCAACCCCTCTTTTACACTACTGCTACTCTCTGTTCATCATATATGCATAGTCACTTTAACCATATCTACATGTACATACTACCTCAATCAGCCTGACTAACCGGTGTCTGTATGTAGCCTCGCTACTGTATATAGCCTCGCTACTGTATATAGCCTCTATACTGTATATAGCCTCTCTACTGTATATAGCCTCTCTACTGTATGTAGCCTCGCTACTGTATATAGCCTCTCTAATGTATATAGCCTCTCTACTGTATATAGCCTCGCTACTGTATATAGCCTCGCTACTGTATATAGCCTCTCTACTGTCTATAGCCTCGCTACTGTCTATAGCCTCGCTACTGTCTATAGCCTCTCTACTGTATATAGCCTCTCTACTGTATATAGCCTCTCTACTGTATATAGCATCGCTACTGTATATAGCCTCGCTACTGTATATAGCCTCTCTACTGTATGTAGCCTCGCTACTGTATATAGCCTCTCTACTGTATATAGCCTCGCTACTGTATATAGCCTAGCTACTGTATATAGCCTCTCTACTGTATATAGCCTCTCTACTGTATCTAGCCTCTCTACTGTATATAGCCTCTCTACTGTATATAGCCTCTCTACTGTATGTAGCCCCGCTACTGTATATAGCCTCTCTACTGTATATAGCCTCTCTACTGTATATAGCCTCGCTACTGTATATAGCCTCTCTACTGTATATAGCCTCTCTACTGTATATAGCCTCGCTACTTTTATAGCCTCGCTACTGTATATAACCTCTCTACTGTATATAGCCTCTCTACTGTATATAGCCTCTCTACTGTATATAGCCTCGCTACTGTATTTGGCCTCTCTACTGTATATAGCCTCTCTACTGTATATAGCCTCGCTACTGTATATAGCCTCTCTACTGTATATAGCCTCTCTACTGTATATAGCCTCGCTACTTTTATAGCCTCGCTACTGTATATAACCTCGCTACTGTATATAGCCTCGCTACTTTTGTAGCCTGTCTTTTTACTGTTGTTTTATTTCTTTACCTACCTATTGTTCACCTAATACCTTTTTTGCACTATTGGTTATAGCCTCTAAGTCAGCATTTTACCTTAAGGTCGACACCTGTTGTATTCGGCGCACGTGACAAATAAACTTTGATTTGATTTGAGAACTCAACAAGCTGGTTTGAGCCACAGCATTTCATGGCAAAGGCCATCCTCCTTCAGTCTACATGACAAACAACAGATGTATGGAATGGGTCAGAAGGTTAAGATGTGTATGAAAGACACTCATAATTCACAGCAGACAGTATCTGATGTAAAAACTGTCCTCATTGGGTAGAGACCATCTCCCCCTGGTACCCCAGTACAGAAACATTAACTCATGCTATGGAATCGTAAATCTCCCGTCAGTGTTAAATCCCCCAGAGGCCCACTTTCAGTTCACACAGACACAATAGAGTTATAAGAACCCTCTATTCTGTTGCATAAAACAAACATGTGACGCAATTACAGCATTATAACATCATCTTGCAATTTTGCTCTCACAGACCGCCTGTGAGACTGTTTTGGTTTTGGTTTTGACCTGCCTGGTGACATCACCGGGAGGTACTGTACATGTATTAATAGACCAATAAGAAAGAGAGTTCCAAACCTCTCGGCCAATAACAGCTAGTTTTCAGTTTTCCCTTCCCCACTCAGACCCCTCCCAGACATTCCTAAACTTGAGAAACCATTTCGATTGAAAAAAAAAAACATAAACACAGTAAAGTACTTAATTGTTACCCAGGAAATGATTTGATATCGAGACGAAAAAGGCTGCATTGAAACGTTAATAAAAGTTGACTCTGCTCCTCTGCGGTGAGACCAGATCAGTCTATAGCTCTGATATCTGGAAGCTCCACTCTAAAGCTGATACAATGTTAATGAGTTATCTAATGTAACTTCTTACTGTATCTTCTCTATCTGGCAGGAGAGTAGCTGGAAATAGACCTACGTAAAGACAAGACATCCCCAGTAGGCTCTCTCAGTCTCAATCCGGCATCTCATCCTAAAACACTTCTCTGATAGTCTCTCGGTCTCAACCTGACATCTGAACCTAAAACACCTCTCTGATAGTCTCTCAGTCTCAACATGGCATCTCATCCTAAAACACCTCTCTGATAGACTGACAGGCAGATGATTGGCTTCCAGGGCCTCAATATTTTGATGATGAGGTTTAACATCTAATTTCTTTCCTGCTTCTTTATCATGTGGTTAAATATAAATGTGTGTGTGTGTGTTCGTGTGTGTGTGTGTGTTCGTGTGTGTGTGTGTGTGTGTGTGTGTGTGTGTGTGTGTGTGTGTGTGTGTGTGTGTGTGTGTGTGTGTGTGTGTGTGTGTGTGTGTGTGTGTGTGTGTGTGTGTGTGTGTGTGTGTGCGTGTGTGTTAAATATACATGTGTCCCAAGACAACACAGTCGGAAGCATCAGAAGTCTGCACATCGTCAACTGAACCCCATATAGATACAGAACAAATAGTGTTTGTCTCCAACAGGAAACTCAAAGTTCTGATCTCAAAATGGATCCTTGTGAACAAAGAGAAGATGGAAAAATAGCTGGAAAACCCGATGAAAAACTAGCAATGTTATAACTGCAAAAAATGAAATACTTTTTACATTTTAGAAATCACATATTGGGACAAAAACATCAGATAAGACATTTGGCGAGTTGCTCTTCAGAACGATTAGTATGAACAAAAAAATAGATGAAGAGTGTTGCTGCTGAAGAACTGAACCCTTTCTAGACAAGGTAGATGTATAAAAAATAAATAAAATAAACAAAAATCAAGTCAAAAGCTCTCAGTGGTGCTACTGTGATTCTCTAAACACCGGCTTTGAAACTCAAACGTCGGAGACAATAAGAGGTGGGAAAACGTTACAAAAAACACAACAGATAGTTTGACTCAACATCAACACGTTGTCACTATACATTAGAATCCATAGGACTGCAGGGGAATGATGAAGCATACTGTAAAGCACAGGAAAATCTAACGAGTCCCCTGGCTGGCTGTGTTGACGTGATTCATTCTGAAGGAGAAGGAGCTGAATGTGTTCCAGCGAGCCCTACCTGTGCCCTGCCTGGGCCCTACCTGTGCCCTACCTGGGCCCTGCCTGGGCTCTACCTGGGCCCTACCTGGGCCCTGCCTGGGCCCTACCTGTGCCCTACCTGGGCCCTGCCTGGGCCCTGCCTGGGCCCTACCTGTGCCCTACCTGGGCCCTGCCTGGGCCCTACCTGTGCCCTACCTGGGCCCTGCCTGGGCTCTACCTGGGCCCTACCTGGGCCCTGCCTGGGCTCTACCTGGGCCCTACCTGGGCCCTACCTGGGCCCTGCCTGGGCCCAACCTGGGCCCTACCTGGGCCCTACCTGTGCCCTGCCTGGGCCCTACCTGTGCCCTACCTGGGCCCTGCCTGGGCTCTACCTGGGCCCTACCTGGGCCCTGCCTGGGCTCTACCTGGGCCCTACCTGGGCCCTACCTGGGCCCTGCCTGGGCCCAACCTGGGCCCTACCTGGGCCCTACCTGGGCCCTGCCTGGGCCCTACCTGTGCCCTACCTGGGCCCTGCCTGGGCTCTACCTGGGCCATGCCTGGGCCCTACCTGGGCCCTACCTGGGCCCTGCCTGGGCCCAACCTGGGCCCTACCTGGGCCCTACCTGGGCCATGCCTGGGCCCAACCTGGGCCCTACCTGGGCCCTACCTGGGCCCTACCTGGGCCCTACCTGGGCCCTACCTGGGCTCTACCTGGGCCCTACCTGGGCCCTACCTGGGCTCTACCTGGGCCCTACCTGGGCCCTGCCTGGGCCCTACCTGGGCCTTACCTGGGCCATGCCTGTGCCCTGCCTGTGACCTGCCTGGGCCCTACCTGGGCCCTGCCTGGGCCTTACCTGGGCCATGCCTGTGCCCTGCCTGAGCCCTGCCTGGGCCTTACCTGAGCCCTGCCTGGGCCCTACCTGGGCCCTGCCTGAGCCCTGCCTGAGCCCTGCCTGGGCCCTACCTGGGCCCTGCATGTGCCCTCCCTGTGCCCTAACCTGTGCTCTGCCTGGGCCCTACCTGTGCCCTACCTGGGCCCTACGTGGGCCCTACCTGGGCCCTACTTGGGCCCTACCTGGGCTCTACCTGGGCCCTACCTGGGCCCTACCTGGGCTCTACCTGGGCCCTACCTGGGCCCTGCCTGGGCCCTACCTGGGCCTTACCTGGGCCATGCCTGTGCCCTGCCTGTGACAGGCCTGGGCCCTACCTGGGCCCTGCCTGGGCCTTACCTGGGCCATGCCTGTGCCCTGCCTGAGCCCTGCCTGGGCCTTACCTGAGCCCTGCCTGGGCCCTACCTGGGCCCTGCCTGAGCCCTGCCTGAGCCCTGCCTGGGCCCTACCTGGGCCCTGCATGTGCCCTCCCTGTGCCCTTACCTGTGCTCTGCCTGGGCCCTACCTGTGCCCTGCCTGGGCCCTACCTGTGCCCTACCTGGGCCCTACCTGGGCCCTGCCTGGGCTCTACCTGGGCCCTGCCTGGGCCCTACCTGTGCCCTACCAGAGCCCTGGCTGGGCTCTACCTGGGCAATGGCCGGGCCCTACCTGGGCCCTACCTGGGCCCTACCTGGGCCATGCCTGGGCCCTACCTTGGCCCTACCTGTGCCCTACCTGTGCCCTACCTGGGCCCTACCTGGGCTCTACCTGAGCCCTGCCTGGGCCCTACCTGGGCCCTGCCTGGGCCTTACCTGGGCTATGCCTGGTAAGGGCCCAGGCAGGGCTCAGGTAGAGCCCAGGTAGGGCCCAGGTAGGGCCCAGGTAGGGCCCAGGTAGGGCACAGGTAGGGCCAAGGTAGGGCCCAGGTAGGGCCCAGGCATGGCCCAGGTAGGGCCCAGGTAGGGCCCAGGTAGGGCCCGGGCATTGCCCAGGTAGAGCCCTGCCTGGGCCCTGCCTGGGCCTTACCTGAGCCCTACCTGGGCCCTGCATGTGCCCTCCCCGTGTCCTAACCTGTGCTCTGCCTGGGCCCTACCTGTGCCCTGCCTGGGCCCTACCTGTGCCCTGCCTGGGCCCTACCTGTGCCCTACCTGGGCGCTGCCTGGGCTCTACCTGGGCCCTGCCTGGGCCCTACCTGTGCCCTACCTGGGCCCTGCCTGGGCTCTACCTGGGCCATGCCCGGGCCCTACCTGGGCCCTACCTGGGCCCTACCTGGGCCATGCCTGGGCCCTACCTGGGCCCTACCTTGGCTCTACCTGGGCCCTACCTGGGCCCTACCTGTGCCCTACCTGGGCTCTACCTGTGCCCTACCTGGGACCTACCTAGGCTCTACCTGGGCCCTACCTGGGCCCTACCTTGGCTCTACCTGGGCCCTACCTGGGCCCTACCTGGGCTCTACCTGGGCCCTGCCTGGGCCCTACCTGGGCCCTGCCTGTGCCCTCCCTGTGCCGTAACCTGTGCTCTGCCTGTGCCCTACCTGGGCCCTGCCTTGGCCCTACCTGTGCCCTACCTGTGCCCTACCTGTGCCCTACCTGTGCCCTGCCTGTGACCTACCTGTGCCCTACCTGAGCCCTAACCTGTGCCCTACCTGGGCCCTACCTGGGCTCTACCTGGGCCCTACCTGGGCTCTACCTGTGCCCTGCCTGTGCCCTACCTGTGCCCTACCTGGGCCCTCCCTCTGCCCTACCTGTGTCCTACATGGGCCCTACCTGGGCCCTGCCTGGGCTCTACCTGGGCCCTGCCTGGGCCCTACCTGTGCCCTGCCTGGGTTCTACCTGGGCCATGCCCGGGCCCTACCTGGGCCCTACCTGGGCCCTACCTGGGCCTTACCTGTGCCCTACCTGGGCTCTACCTGTGCCCTACCTGGGCCCTACCTGGGCCCTACCTGGGCCCTACCTTGGCTCTACCTGGGCCCTACCTGGGCCCTACCTGGGCTCTACCTGGGCCCTGCCTGGGCCCTACCTGGGCCCTGCCTGTGCCCTCCCTGTGCCGTAACCTGTGCTCTGCCTGTGCCCTACCTGGGCCCTGCCTTGGCCCTACCTGTGCCCTACCTGTGCCCTACCTGTGCCCTACCTGTGCCCTGCCTGTGACCTACCTGTGCCCTACCTGAGCCCTAACCTGTGCCCTACCTGGGCCCTACCTGGGCTCTACCTGGGCCCTACCTGGGCTCTACCTGTGCCCTGCCTGTGCCCTACCTGTGCCCTACCTGGGCCCTCCCTCTGCCCTACCTGTGTCCTACATGGGCCCTACCTGGGCCCTGCCTGGGCTCTACCTGGGCCCTGCCTGGGCCCTACCTGTGCCCTGCCTGGGTTCTACCTGGGCCATGCCCGGGCCCTACCTGGGCCCTACCTGGGCCCTACCTGGGCCTTACCTGTGCCCTACCTGGGCTCTACCTGTGCCCTACCTGGGCCCTACCTGGGCCCTACCTGGGCCCTACCTGGGCCCTACCTGGGCTCTACCTGGGCCCTGCCTGGGCCCTACCTGGGCCCTGCCTGTGCCCTCCCTGTGCCGTAACCTGTGCTCTGCCTGTGCCCTACCTGGGCCCTGCCTTGGCCCTACCTGTGCCCTACCTGTGCCCTACCTGTGCCCTGCCTGTGACCTACCTGTGCCCCACCTGAGCCCTAACCTGTGCCCTACCTGGGCCCTACCTGGGCTCTACCTGGGCCCTACCTGGGCTCTACCTGTGCCCTGCCTGTGCCCTACCTGTTCCCTACCTGGGCCCTCCCTCTGCCCTACCTGTGCCCTACATGGGCCCTACCTGGCACCCTGCCTGGGCTCTACCTGGACCCTACCTGGGCCCTCCCTGCGCTCCACGTGAACACACACGCACTCGGTCTCCTCTCTTCCTGGGCTTTAAAACGGTGAATCTGCAACGTTCAGTTCAGAGCCCATTTCACACAAAAAAAGTACAATATTGGCAGAAAGCACTACTTCCTCTAGTACACTGAGAACCAGGGGAAGAGTTACAGGGAGAGGAAGAACAGAAGAATGGGCCTATTTGAAAGCTAGAAGAAAAATGAATAGCTCTCGACATGTTTTAATTTTCTAGCACGAGTAGCTCTCACAGTAGAATAGGTTGGAGACCGATGGTTCAATGTGTTATTACAGGGTGGTTCATCTGTTTAGTTAGTTGGTTCATTTATACAAACCCTGAAAAGCAAACAGGGTCACAAAAAAAGGTTGTGGAATTTATGGTAATGATGTAATAATTATTATTATTATAATAATAAGTAATAATGTCGTAGCAATACTGAATTATAAAACAAACATGTTCCAGCCCACACACACACACACCAGCACCTACAGCCCACACACACACACACCAGCACCTACAGCCCACACACACACACAAACACACCAGCACCTACAGCCCACATACACACACCAGCACCTACAGCCCACACACACACACAAACACACCAGCACCTACAGCCCACATACACACACCAGCACCTACAGCCCACACACACACCAGCACATATAGCCCACACACACACACACCAGCACATATAGCCCACACACACACACACCAGCACCTACAGCCCACACACACACACACCAGCACCTACAGCCCACACACACACACCAGCACCTATAGCCCACACACACATACCAGCACCTATAGCCCACACACACACACACACCAGCACCTATAGCCCACACACACACACACACCAGCACCTACAGCCCACACACACACACCAGCACCTACAGCCCACACACACCAGCACCTACAGCCCACACACACCAGCACCTACAGCCCACACACACCAGCACCTACAGCCCACACACACCAGCACCTACAGCCCACACACACCAGCACCTACAGCCCACACACACCAGCACCTACAGCCCACACACACACACCAGCACCTACAGCCCACACACACCAGCACCTACAGCCCACACACACCAGCACCTACAGCCCACACACACCAGCACCTACAGCCCACACACACCAGCACCTACAGCCCACACACACACACACACCAGCACCTACAGCCCACACACACACACCATCACCTACAGCCCACACACACACACCAGCACCTACAGCCCACACACACACACACACCAGCACCTACAGCCCAAACACACACACACCAGCACCTACAGCCCACACACACACACACCAGCACCTACAGCCCACACACACACACACACACACCAGCACCTACAGCCCACACACACACACACCAGCACCTATAGCCCACACACACATACCAGCACCTATAGCCCACACACACACACACACACCAGCACCTACAGCCCACACACACACACCAGCACCTACAGCCCACACACACCAGCACCTACAGCCCACACACACCAGCACCTACAGCCCACACACACACACACCAGCACCTACAGCCCACACACACACACACCATCACCTATAGCCCACAAACACACACACACCAGCACCTACAGCCCACACACACACACCAGCACCTACAGCCCACACACACACACACACCAGCACCTACAGCCCACACACACACACACCAGCACCTACAGCCCACACACACACACCAGCACCTACAGCCCACACACACACCAGCACATATAGCCCACACACACACACCAGCACCTACAGCCCACACACACACCAGCACCTACAGCCCACACACACACCAGCACATATAGCCCACACACACACACCAGCACCTATAGCCCACACACATACCAGCACCTATGCCCACACACACACACACACACACCAGCACCTACAGCCCACACACACCAGCACCTACAGCCCACACACACCAGCACCTACAGCCCACACACACACAAACAACAGCACCTACAGCCCACACACACACACCAGCACCTACAGCCCACACACACCAGCACCTACAGCCCACACACACCAGCACCTACAGCCCACACACACCAGCACCTACAGCCCACACACACCAGCACCTACAGCCCACACACACATACACCAGCACCTACAGCCCACACACACACACCATCACCTATAGCCCACACACACACACACACCAGCACCTACAGCCCACACACACACACACCAGCACCTACAGCCCACACACACACACCAGCACCTATAGCCCACACACACATACCAGCACCTATAGCCCACACACACACACACACCAGCACCTATAGCCCACACACACACACACACCAGCACCTACAGCCCACACACACACACCAGCACCTACAGCCCACACACACCAGCACCTACAGCCCACACACACCAGCACCTACAGCCCACACACACCAGCACCTACAGCCCACACACACCAGCACCTACAGCCCACACACACCAGCACCTACAGCCCACACACACCAGCACCTACAGCCCACACACACACACCAGCACCTACAGCCCACACACACCAGCACCTACAGCCCACACACACCAGCACCTACAGCCCACACACACCAGCACCTACAGCCCACACACACCAGCACCTACAGCCCACACACACACACACACCAGCACCTACAGCCCACACACACACACCATCACCTACAGCCCACACACACACACCAGCACCTACAGCCCACACACACACACACACCAGCACCTACAGCCCAAACACACACACACCAGCACCTACAGCCCACACACACACACACCAGCACCTACAGCCCACACACACACACACACACACCAGCACCTACAGCCCACACACACACACACCAGCACCTATAGCCCACACACACATACCAGCACCTATAGCCCACACACACACACACACACCAGCACCTACAGCCCACACACACACACCAGCACCTACAGCCCACACACACCAGCACCTACAGCCCACACACACCAGCACCTACAGCCCACACACACACACACCAGCACCTACAGCCCACACACACACACACCATCACCTATAGCCCACACACACACAAAACAGCACCTACAGCCCACACATACACACCAGCACCTACAGCCCACACACACACACACACACCAGCACCTACAGCCCACACACACACACACCAGCACCTACAGCCCACACACACACACCAGCACCTACAGCCCACACACACACCAGCACATATAGCCCACACACACACACCAGCACCTACAGCCCACACACACACCAGCACCTACAGCCCACACACACACCAGCACATATAGCCCACACACACACACCAGCACCTATAGCCCACACACATACCAGCACCTATGCCCACACACACACACACACACACCAGCACCTACAGCCCACACACACCAGCACCTACAGCCCACACACACCAGCACCTACAGCCCACACACACACACACAACAGCACCTACAGCCCACACACACACACCAGCACCTACAGCCCACACACACCAGCACCTACAGCCCACACACACCAGCACCTACAGCCCACACACACCAGCACCTACAGCCCACACACACCAGCACCTACAGCCCACACACACATACACCAGCACCTACAGCCCACACACACACACCATCACCTATAGCCCACACACACACACACACCAGCACCTACAGCCCAAACACACACACACCAGCACCTACAGCCCACACACACACCAGCACCTACAGCCCACACAAACACACACACACACACCAGCACCTACAGCCCACACACACACACACCAGCACCTATAGCCCACACACATCACCAGCACCTACAGCCCACACACACACACACCAGCACCTACAGCCCACAAACACACACCAGCACCTACAGCCCACACACACACCAGCACATATAGCCCACACACACACACCAGCACCTATAGCCCACACACATACCAGCACCTATGCCCACACACACACACACACCAGCACCTACAGCCCACACACACACACCAGCACCTACAGCCCACACACACCAGCACCTACAGCCCACACACACCAGCACCTACAGCCCACACACACCAGCACCTACAGCCCACACACACCAGCACCTACAGCCCACACACACACACACACCAGCACCTACAGCCCACACACACCAGCACCTACAGCCCACACACACCAGCACCTACAGCCCACACACACCAGCACCTACAGCCCACACACACCAGCACATACAGCCCACACACACACACACCAGCACCTACAGCCCACACAAACACACCATCACCTATAGCCCACACACACATACACCAGCACCTACAGCCCACACACACACACCAGCACCTACAGCCCACACACACACCAGCACATATAGCCCACACACACACACCAGCACCTATAGCCCACACACATACCAGCACCTATGCCCACACACACACACACACCAGCACCTACAGCCCACACACACACACCAGCACCTACAGCCCACACACACCAGCACCTACAGCCCACACACACCAGCACCTACAGCCCACACACACCAGCACCTACAGCCCACACACACCAGCACCTACAGCCCACACACACACACACACCAGCACCTACAGCCCACACACACACACACACCAGCACCTACAGCCCACACACACCAGCACCTACAGCCCACACACACCAGCACCTACAGCCCACACACACCATCACCTACAGCCCACACACACCAGCACCTACAGCCCACACACACACACACCAGCACCTACAGCCCACACACACACACACCAGCACCTACAGCCCACACAAACACACCATCACCTATAGCCCACACACACATACACCAGCACCTACAGCCCACACACACACACCAGCACCTACAGCCCACACACACCCACCAGCACCTACAGCCCACACACACACACACACACACACACCAGCACCTACAGCCCAAACACATCACCAGCACCTACAGCCCACACACACACACACCAGCAGCTACAGCCCACACACACACACCAGCACCTACAGCCCACACACACACCAGCACATATAGCCCACACACACACACCAGCACCTACAGCCCACACACACACCAGCACATATAGCCCACACACACACACCAGCACCTATAGCCCACACACACATACCAGCACCTATGCCCACACACACACACACACACCAGCACCTACAGCCCACACACACACACCAGCACCTACAGCCCACACACACCAGCACCTACAGCCCACACACACCAGCACCTACAGCCCACACACACCAGCACCTACAGCCCACACACACCAGCACCTACAGCCCACACACACCAGCACCTACAGCCCACACACACCAGCACCTACAGCCCACAAACACCAGCACCTACAGCCCACAAACACCAGCACCTACAGCCCACACACACACACACCAGCACCTACAGCCCACACACACACACACCATCACCTATAGCCCACACACACACACACCAGCACCTACAGCCCACACACACACACCAGCACCTACAGCCCACAAACACACACACACCAGCACCTACAGCCCACACACACACACCAGCACCTACAGCACACACACACACACACACCAGCACCTACAGCCCACACACACACACACCAGCACCTACAGCCCACACACACACACCAGCACCTACAGCCCACACACACACCAGCACATATAGCCCACACACACACACCAGCACCTACAGCCCACACACACACCAGCACCTACAGCCCACACACACACCAGCACATATAGCCCACACACACACACCAGCACCTATAGCCCACACACATACCAGCACCTATGCCCACACACACACACACACACACCAGCACCTACAGCCCACACACACCAGCACCTACAGCCCACACACACCAGCACCTACAGCCCACACACACACAAACAACAGCACCTACAGCCCACACACACACACCAGCACCTACAGCCCACACACACCAGCACCTACAGCCCACACACACCAGCACCTACAGCCCACACACACCAGCACCTACAGCCCACACACACCAGCACCTACAGCCCACACACACATACACCAGCACCTACAGCCCACACACACACACCATCACCTATAGCCCACACACACACACACACCAGCACCTACAGCCCAAACACACACACACCAGCACCTACAGCCCACACACACACCAGCACCTACAGCCCACACAAACACACACACACACACCAGCACCTACAGCCCACACACACACACACCAGCACCTATAGCCCACACACATCACCAGCACCTACAGCCCACACACACACACACCAGCACCTACAGCCCACAAACACACACCAGCACCTACAGCCCACACACACACCAGCACATATAGCCCACACACACACACCAGCACCTATAGCCCACACACATACCAGCACCTATGCCCACACACACACACACACCAGCACCTACAGCCCACACACACACACCAGCACCTACAGCCCACACACACCAGCACCTACAGCCCACACACACCAGCACCTACAGCCCACACACACCAGCACCTACAGCCCACACACACCAGCACCTACAGCCCACACACACACACACACCAGCACCTACAGCCCACACACACCAGCACCTACAGCCCACACACACCAGCACCTACAGCCCACACACACCAGCACCTACAGCCCACACACACCTGCACATACAGCCCACACACACACACACCAGCACCTACAGCCCACACAAACACACCATCACCTATAGCCCACACACACATACACCAGCACCTACAGCCCACACACACACACCAGCACCTACAGCCCACACACACACCAGCACATATAGCCCACACACACACACCAGCACCTATAGCCCACACACATACCAGCACCTATGCCCACACACACACACACACCAGCACCTACAGCCCACACACACACACCAGCACCTACAGCCCACACACACCAGCACCTACAGCCCACACACACCAGCACCTACAGCCCACACACACCAGCACCTACAGCCCACACACACCAGCACCTACAGCCCACACACACACACACACCAGCACCTACAGCCCACACACACACACACACCAGCACCTACAGCCCACACACACCAGCACCTACAGCCCACACACACCAGCACCTACAGCCCACACACACCATCACCTACAGCCCACACACACCAGCACCTACAGCCCACACACACACACACCAGCACCTACAGCCCACACACACACACACCAGCACCTACAGCCCACACAAACACACCATCACCTATAGCCCACACACACATACACCAGCACCTACAGCCCACACACACACACCAGCACCTACAGCCCACACACACACACCAGCACCTACAGCCCACACACACACACACACACACACACCAGCACCTACAGCCCACACACATCACCAGCACCTACAGCCCACACACACACACACCAGCAGCTACAGCCCACACACACACACCAGCACCTACAGCCCACACACACACCAGCACATATAGCCCACACACACACACCAGCACCTACAGCCCACACACACACGAGCACATATAGCCCACACACACACACCAGCACCTATAGCCCACACACACATACCAGCACCTATGCCCACACATACACACACACACCAGCACCTACAGCCCACACACACACACCAGCACCTACAGCCCACACACACCAGCACCTACAGCCCACACACACCAGCACCTACAGCCCACACACACCAGCACCTACAGCCCACACACACCAGCACCTACAGCCCACACACACCAGCACCTACAGCCCACACACATCAGCACCTACAGCCCACAAACACCAGCACCTACAGCCCACAAACACCAGCACCTACAGCCCACACACACACACACCAGCACCTACAGCCCACACACACACACACCATCACCTATAGCCCACACACACACACACCAGCACCTACAGCCCACACACACACACCAGCACCTACAGCCCACAAACACACACACACCAGCACCTACAGCCCACACACACACACCAGCACCTACAGCCCACACACACACACACACCAGCACCTACAGCCCACACACACACACACCAGCACCTACAGCCCACACACACACACCAGCACCTACAGCCCACACACACACACCAGCACCTACAGCCCACACACACACACACACACCAGCACCTACAGCCCACACACACACAAACACACCAGCACCTATAGCCCACACACACACACACACCAGCACCTATAGCCCACACACACACACCAGCACCTACAGCCCACACAGACACACCAGCACCTATAGCCCACACACACCAGCACCTACAGCCCACACACACACACACCAGCACCTATAGCCCACACACACACACACACACACCAGTACCTACAGCCCACACACACACACCAGCACCTATAGCCCACACACACACACACCAGCACATACAGCCCACACACACACACACCAGCACCTATAGCCCACACACACACCAGCACCTACAGCCCACACACACACACACACCAGCACCTATAGCCCACACACACACACACCAGCACCTATAGCCCACACACACACACACCAGCACCTATAGCCCACACACACACACACACCAGCACATACAGCCCTCACACACACACACACCAGCACATATAGCCCACACACACACCAGCACATATAGCCCACACACACACACCAGCACATATAGCCCACACACACACACCAGCACCTACAGCCCACACAAACACACACCAGCACCTATAGCCCACACACACACACACCAGCACATATAGCCCACACACACACACCAGCACATATAGCCCACACACACACACCAGCACCTACAGCCCACACACAAAAAAACAGCACCTATAGCCCACACACACATACACCAGCACCTATAGCCCACACACACACACCAGTACCTATAGCCCACACACACACCAGCACCTACAGCCCACACACACACACCAGCACCTATAGCCCACACACACACACCAGCACCTATAGCCCACACACACACACCAGCACATATAGCCCACACACACACACCAGCACCTATAGCCCCCACACACACACCAGCACCTATAGCCCACACACACACCAGCACCTATAGCCCACACACACACACACCAGCACATATAGCCCACACACACACACCAGCACCTATAGCCCACACACACACACCAGCACCTATAGCCCACACACACACCAGCACCTATAGCCCACACACACACACACCAGCACATATAGCCCACACACACACACACCAGCACCTATAGCCCACACACACACACACACCAGCACCTATAGCCCCCACACACACACCAGCACCTATAGCCCACACACACACCAGCACCTACAGCCCACACACACACACACAAGCACCTATAGCCCACACACACACACACAAGCACCTATAGCCCACACACACACACACCAGCACCTACAGCCCCCACACACCAGCACATATAGCCCACACACACACCAGCACCTATAGCCCACACACACACCAGCACATATAGCCCACACACACACACCAGCACAGATAGCCCACACACACACACACCAGCACATATAGCCCACACACACACACACACACCAGCACATATAGCCCACACACACACACCAGCACATTTAGCCCACACACACACACCAGCACATATAGCCCACACACACACACCAGCACATATAGCCCACACACACACACACCAGCACATATAGCCCACACACACACCAGCACATATAGCCCACACACACACACACACACCAGCACATATAGCCCACACACACACACCAGCACCTATAGCCCACACACACACACCAGCACATATAGCCCACACACACACCAGCACATATAGCCCACACACACACACCAGCACCTATAGCCCACACACACACCCACCAGCACCTATAGCCCCCACACACACACCAGCACCCATAGCCCACACACACACACCAGCTGTGTGGGGTTGATCTTTGTGAATCTATGTTGATGTAGGTATATTATGTTGGTCTAGGTTGTTCTATGTTGATCTCGGTTGTTCTAGGATGATCTATGTTGAACTAGATTTGTCTAGGTTTGTCGAGGTTTGTCGAGGTTTGTCGAGGTTTGTCTATGTTGATTTATGTCGATGCTGTGCTAAATGCAGCGAGGAGAAAAGGGGAAGCTATGTGTTGACTCAGTTGAATTGCTAGCCTGGGGGCGTCACGCAGCCTGACGGAGCCTGGACACAGAAACATAATGAGGAAAGGTCAGTATGTCTCCCTCTGTGTCCCAATGGGGGCCCTGGTCAAAAGCAGTGCACTTTGTTAGACAATAGGATGCCATTTTGGATGCACCTCACTTTCTCATCTCGTCGACAACATAAATAACACGAGTATGTCTACTTCTGCTTCCCAGTAAAGCAAGGAAAACAAGCAAGCATCCCAGAAAAGTGTTAAAAATAGAAATTGACATATGTAGCTTTAGAAACAAGGCTCATGAAATGAATAACTAACTAGTAACACTTAGACAATACCTTTGATGTCACAGTTGTAGCAATACAAGGTTATAACACTTTTTTTCAATCTTTACTAACGACATGGCCACTGGCTTTGAGTAAAGCCCAAAGCCCAAATCTAACTGCCTGTAGCTCAGGACCAGAAGGAAGGATATGCATATTCTTGGTACCATTTGAAAGGAAAACATTTTGAACTTTGTGGAAATGTGAAATTAATGTAGGAGAATATAACACATTAGATCAGGAAAAAGATAAAATAAACAAAAAAAGATGCGTAATTTAAAAAAAAAGAAAAAAACGTTTTTCATCATCTTTGAAATGCAAGAGAGAGCAGGTGCCGCAAAGAGGGACTTAGGAAAATTGCAATTGGCTCAGAACGGGGCAGCACGGCCCTTAAAAGTACAAATAGAGCAAACATGAATAATATTGATAATTAATAGTAATCAATCTCTCCTGGCTCAAAGTGGTGGAGAGATTGACTTCATCACTAATTGTATTTGTGAGAGGTAATGACATGTTGAATACACCGAGCTGTCTGTTTAAACTACTAACACACAG
>NC_074670.1:82408162-82415662 GCF_029448725.1 Salvelinus fontinalis
TGTGTCTGAGTGTGTATCTGAGTGTGTGAATGAGTGTGTGAATGTGTGTGTATCTGAGTGTGTGAATGAGTGTGTGAATGACTGTGTTAATGAGTGTGTGAATGTGTGTGTATCTGAGTGTGTACCATTGAGCTGTGGAATCTCTCTGTTTTAGTCAGAGTAGAAAAATGCATTAGACTGAAAAATATTCAACATTCACATTAGCCCAGGTCTCCTCATTGATTACAAAACCATTAATTATTGTAATAGAATCACATTGGCGAGCTGAACACTGACTGCTGTTACAAAAGACAAAATAGGTGCGTATTTCTCTGCTTCCTGACGTGGGCTGGGCCCTGGGAACGAACAGGAAGTCAGTGTTAAATAGGTGTGTATTTCTATGCTTCCTGACGTGGGCTGGGCCCTGGGAACGAACAGGAAGTCAGTGTTAAATAGGTGTGTATTTCTCTGCTTCCTGACGTGGGCTGGGCCCTGGGAACGAACAGGAAGTCAGTGTTAAATAGGTGTGTATTTCTCTGCTTCCTGAAGTGGGCTGGGCCCTGGGAACGAACAGGAAGTCATTGTTAAATAGGTGTGTATTTCTCTGATTCCTGACGTGGGCTGGGCCCTGGGAACGAACAGGAAGTCAGTGTTAAATAGGTGTGTATTTCTCTGCTTCCTGAAGTGGGTTGGGCCCTGGGAACGAACAGGAAGTCAGTGTTAAATAGGTGTGTATTTCTCTGCTTCCTGAAGTGGGCTGGGCCCTGGGAACGAACAGGAAGTCATTGTTAAATAGGTGTGTATTTCTCTGCTCCTGAAGTGGGCTGGGCCCTGGGAACGAACAGGAAGTCAGTGTTAAATAGGTGTGTATTTCTCTACTTCCTGACGTGGGCTGGGCCCTGGGAACTAACAGGAAGTCAGTGTTAAATAGGTGTGTATTTCTCTGATTCCTGACGTGGGCTGGGCCCTGGGAACGAACAGGAAGTCAGTGTTAAATAGGTGTGTATTTCTCTGCTTCCTGATGTGGACTGGGCCTTGGGAACGAACAGGAAGTCAGTGTTAAATAGGTGTGTATTTCTCTGCTTCCTGATGTGGACTGGGCCTTGGAGACAAACAGGAAGTCAGTGTTAAATAGGTGTGTATTTCTCTGCTTCCTGATGTGGGCTGGGCCTTGGAGACAAACAGGAAGTCAGTGTTAAATAGGTGTGTATTTCTCTGCTTCCTGATGTGGGCTGGGCCTTGGGAACGAACAGGAAGTCAGTGTTAAATAGGTGTGTATTTCTCTGCTTCCTGATGTGGACTGGGCCTTGGGAACGAACAGGAAGTCAGTGTTAAATAGGTGTGTATTTCTCTGCTTCCTGATGTGGACTGGGCCTTGGGAACGAACAGGAAGTCAGTGTTAAATAGGTGTGTATTTCTCTGCTTCCTGATGTGGGCTGGGCCTTGGAGACAAACAGGAAGTCAGTGTTAAATAGGTGTGTATTTCTCTGCTTCCTGATGTGGGCTGGGCCCTGGGAACGAACAGGAAGTCAGTGTTAAATAGGTGTGTATTTCTCTGCTTCCTGATGTGGGCTGGGCCTTGGAGACAAACAGGAAGTCAGCTAACACTATAATAATGTATACTGTACAAAATAACATTCATCACTGAATACAACATATAGCCTGAGGCTTAAATAAACCCCTATTCCCTATATAGTGCACTACCCTATGGAACATGGTCTAAAGGGGTGTACTACATAGGGAATAGGGAGCCCTCTGTAACAGATCCACAGACATATAGATATATCATCTATATCTGGACCACTACCTCAACAGATGCCTCCCCTAACCCTAAACCCTAACCCCAACCCCAACCCCAACCCCTAACCCTAACCCTAACCCTAACCCTAACCCTAACCCAACCCCTAACCCTACCCCTAACCCCAAACCCTAACCCCTAACCCCAACCCTAACCCCAACCCCTAACCCTAACCCCCAACTCTAACCCCTAACCCTAACCCCAACCCCTAACCTTAACCCCTAACCCCAACCCCTAACCATAACCCCAATCCCAACCCCTAACCCTAACCCTAACCCCCAACTCTAACCCCTAACCCTAACCCCAACCCTAGCCCCTAACCCCAACCCTAACCCCTAACCCCAACCCCTAACCATAACCCCAACTCTAACCCTAACAATAACCCCAACCCCACCCTAACCATGACCATAACCCCTAACCCCAACCCCAACCCTAACCCCTAACCATAACCCCAACTCTAACCATAACCCCAACCCAACCCCAAACCCTAACCCCAACCCCTAACCCTAACCCCAACACTAACCCCTAACCCTAACCCTAACCCCCAACCATAACCCCAACCCCAACCCCAACCCCAACCCCAACCCCAACCCTAACCCCAACCCTAACCCCTAACCCCAACACTAACCCCAACCCTAACCCCAACCCCAACCCCAACCCCAACCCCAACCCCAACCCCAACCCCAACCCAAACCCCAACCCTAACCCTAACCCTAACCCTAACCCTAACCCCAACCCTAACCCTAACCCCAACCCTAACCCCAACCCCAACCCCAACCCCAACCCCAACCCTAACCCTAACCCCAACCCCAACCCTAACCCTAACCCAACCATAACCCCTAACCCTAACCCAAACCCTAACCCCTACCCCAACCCCAACCCTAACCCTAACCCTAAACCTAAACCCTAACCCCAACCCTAACCCTAACCCCAAATCCCAACCATAACCCCTAACCCTAACACCTAACCCCAACCCTAACCCCTAACCCTAACCCTAATCCTAATCCCCAACCATAACCCCAACCCCAACCCTAACCCTAATCCTAACCCCTAACCATAACCCCAACCCTAACCCTAACCCCTAACCCTAACCCTAACCATAACACTAACCCCTAACCCTAACCCCTAACCATATATCTAACCCTAACCCCTAACCTTAACCCTAACCCCTAACCCTACATCTAACCCTAACCCCTAACCCTACATCCAACCCTAACCCCTAACCCTACATCTAACTCTAACCCCTAACCCTACATCTAACCCTAACCCTAACCCTAACCCCTAACCCCTAACCTTAACCCCTAACCCCTAACCTTAACCCCTAACCACTAACCCTAACGTCTAACCCTACATCCAACCCTAACCCCTAACCCTACATCTAACCCTAACCCCTAACCCTACATCTAACCCTAACCCTAACCCTTAACCCCTAACCTTAACCCCTAACCCTAACCCCTAACCCTACATCTAACCCTAACCCTAACCCCTAACCCTAAACCCTAACCCCTAACCTTAACCCCTAACCCCTAACCCCTAACCCTAACCCTACATCTAACCCTAATCCCTAACCCCTAACCCTACATCTAACCCTAACCCTAACCCCCAACCTTAACCCCTAACCCCTAACCCCTAACCCTAACCCTACATCTAACCCTAATCCCTAACCCCTAACCCTACATCTAACCCTAACCCCTAACGCTAACCCCTAACCCCTAACCCCTAACCCTAAAATAGCAATTTTCCTAATGGGAACCGGAAAAATTTCCCCACTTTGTTTTACTATCCTTGAGAGGACTTGGTACCCACAAGGACAGTTAAACAAACACACACACACACACACACACACACACACACACACACACACACACACACACACACACACACACACACACACACACACACACACACACACACACACACACACACACACACACACCCACCCACCAAGCCAAAAGCCCCAGGCATAATGCTGTATCCCTTTCCTGCAGTGTAATTACCAAAGCGCCCTCTAGTGGCCATGTGGATGGAACGTTATTAATAGTGGTATTCATTATTTCATCATTAATAAACATTATTTTATTTTTTGGTCTCAGAATATCCAGTGGTTCTGTCAAACAGTTTTGTTATATATCAGTCTTCTGTGACGTATATTATTATTATTATTATTATTATTATTATTATTATTATTATATTAAGTGAAATATTAAGATGCAAAGTCCAAACGGAATACATTTCATCTCTATATCTGACAGGGTAAATGTGTTTTTTCTTTTGTTTCAAAGTACATTTAAATCTCCCATCTCTTTAAATTAAACATTATAAAGATATATATATAACAATATGTGTTACAGAGCAGAACACGTCAAAGTATTCATTAAAACACTTGTTTCCTCTGGACATCAGCTACGACAGGCCTTCACATGTCTACAACGGAAAACACACACACACGCTGGATGGATGGACACACACACACTCTGCAGATGGATACACACACACTCTGCAGATGGATACACACACACTCTGCAGATGGATACACACACACTCTGCAGATGGATACACACACACTCTGCAGATGGACACACACACACTCTGCAGATGGATACACACACACTCTGCAGATGGACACACACACACTCTGCAGATGGATACACACACACTCTGCAGATGGATACACACACACTCTGCAGATGGATACACACACACTCAGCAGATGGATACACACACACTCTGCAGATGGATACACACACACTCTGCAGATGGATACACTCACACTCTGCAGATGGACACACACACACACACACACACTCTGCAGATGGATACACACACACACTGCAGATGGATACACACACACTCTGCAGATGGATACACACACTCTGCAGATGGATACACACACACTCTGCAGATGGATACACACACACTCTGCAGATGGATACACACACACTCTGCAGATGGATACACACACACTCTGCAGATGGATACACACACTCTGCAGATGGATACACACACACTCTGCAGATGGACACACACACACACACTCTGCAGATGGATACACACACTCTGCAGATGGATACACACACTCTGCAGATGGACACACACACACTCTGCAGATGGATACACACACCACACACACTCTGCAGATGGATACACACACACTCTGCAGATGGATACACACACACTCTGCAGATGGACACACACACACACACAAACACTCTGCAGATGGATACACACACACACAGCAGATGGATACACACACACTCTGCAGATGGACACACACACACACACACACACACTCTGCAGATGGATACACACACTCTGCAGATGGACACACACACACTCTGCAGATGGATACACACACACTCTGCAGATGGATACACTCACACTCTGCAGATGGACACACACACACACACACACTCTGCAGATGGATACACACACACTCTGCAGATGGATACACACACACTCTGCAGATGGATACACACACACTCTGCAGATGGATACACACACACACTCTGCAGATGGATACACACACTCTGCAGATGGATACACACACACTCTGCAGATGGATACACACACACTCTGCAGATGGATACACACACACTCTGCCGATGGATACACACACACTCTGCAGATGGATACACACACACACTCTGCAGATGGATACACACACACTCTGCAGATGGATACACACACACTCTGCAGATGGATACACACACACTCTGGAGATGGACACACGCACACTCTGCAGATGGATACACACACTCTGCAGATGGATACACACACCACACACACTCTGCAGATGGACACACACACTCTGCAGATGGATACACACACACTCTGCAGATGGAAACACACACCACACACACTCTGCAGATGGAAACACACACCACACACACTCTGCAGATGGATACACACACACACACTCTGCAGATGGATACACACACACTCTGCAGATGGATACACACACACACACTCTGCAGATGGACACACACACACTCAGCAGATGGAAACACACACACACACTCTGCAGATGGACACACACACACTCAGCAGATGGAAACACACACCACACACACTCTGCAGATGGATACACACACCACACACACTCTGCAGATGGAAACACACACCACGCACACTCTGCAGATGGATACACACACACTCTGCAGATGGATACACACACCACACACACTCTGCAGATGGACACACACACACACACTCTGCAGATGGATACACACACACACACTCTGCAGATGGATACACACACACTCTGCAGATGGACACACACACACTCAGCAGATGGACACACACCACACACTCTGCAGATGGATACATACACACTCTGCAGATGGACTCACACCACACACTTGGCAGATGGACTCACACCACACACTCGGCAGATGGACTCACACCACACACTCGGCAGATGGACACACGCAAAGCTGATGGACACACGCTCAGCAGATGGACACACACGCTTGGCAGATGGACACACACATGCTTGGCAGAAGGACACACACACATGCTCGGCAGATGGACACACACACACACACACGCTTGGCAGATGGACACACATACACGCGCGAGCAGATGGACACACAATGATAGACACACACCAGTTACTGAGAACAGATTCTCTCTGCAAAGGAGAGCAGAGACACAGATACAGAGAGAGAGAGAGAGAGAGAGAGAGAGAGAGAGAGAGAGAGCGAGAGAGAGAGAGAGAGAGAGAGCGAGAGAGAGAGAGAGAGAGAGAGAGAGAGAGAGAGAGAGAGAGATTAGGCCCATGGTGGAGACCAAATGAAGGTCATTCCTCTACGGTTTAGAGCTGACCCCAGACCTGCCTCCCACAATGCACCATATTCCCCCTTCAGTACACTACATCTGAACATGGTCCATGTGATGACATTTGGGACGCCAACTGTTCACGTTCTGTTAATTTACGATGAACAGCTATCTAACCGCTCTCTAACCGCTCTCTAACCGCTCTCTAACCGCTATCTAACCGCTCTCTAACCGCTCTCTAACCGCTCTCTAACCGCTCTCTAACCGCTCTCTAACCGCTCTCTAACCGCTACCTAACCGCTCTCTAACCGCTCTCTAACCGCTCTCTAACCGCTCTCTAACCGCTCTCTAACCGCTATCTAACCGCTCTCTAACCGCTCTCTAACCGCTCTCTAACCGCTCTCTAACCGCTCTCTAACCGCTCTCTAACCGCTATCTAACCGCTCTCTAACCGCTATCTAACCGTTATCTAACCGCTATCTAACCGCTCTCTAACCGCTCTCTAACCGCTCTCTAACCGCTCTCTAACCGCTCTCTAACCGCTCTCTAACCGTTATCTAACCGCTCTCTAACCGCTCTCTAACCGCTCTCTAACCGCTCTCTAACCGCTCTCTAACCGCTCTCTAACCGCTCTCTAACCGCTATCTAACCGCTCTCTAACCGCTCTCTAACCGCTCTCTAACTGCTCTCTAACCGCTCTCTAACCGCTATCTAACCGCTCTCTAACCGCTCTCTAACCGCTCTCTAACCGCTCTCTAACCGCTCTCTAACCGCTATCTAACCGCTCTCTAACCGCTCTCTAACCGCTCTCTAACCGCTCTCTAACCGCTCTCTAACCGCTCTCTAACCGCTATCTAACCGCTATCTAACAGTTATCTAACCGCTCTCTAACCGCTCTCTAACCGCTCTCTAACCGCTATCTAACCGCTCTCTAACCGCTCTCTAAC
>NC_074670.1:82425662-82563162 GCF_029448725.1 Salvelinus fontinalis
ACAAATGCCTTAACTCAGTCCGCGTCTCAACGTTTTGTTTTGTTTTAAACCACTTACAATAACATATGTCTTCTTCACAAGAGACTTGTGTCGGATACGGTGTGTGGCGTGCTGGTATTGAACTTTCATCTGGACACCGAGACATCCGCTATAAGTGTCGCTTTTTCATTCATGGCACCGGGACATCGGTTCGGTTCGTGCGCCAGCATGTGTTCTGCCCCGTGAATTTACAACCGGTCATGAAATCACCGGAGAGGTGCAGGAGACAAACAATCAGACCCCTGTAGCCTACACACGAGTCACCCTCGCACACACACACACACACACACACACACACACACACACACACACACACACACACACACACACACACACACACACACAACGTGTCAGCAGCATTACTAATGTAGCTGTAATGTCACGGGACTGCTTGGATTGTTTACTGGTAAATTGAGATGGAACGAACCGAACCGAACCGATCATCGTAGATCGATTAATCGTTTTATAAACGGAGTCCCTCTCCTCTATAACCTTGAACCGATAATTGAGGAAGATTGATGGAAAATAGTACCTCGTAGAGAATAACAAACGACTGCGTAATACGGACAGGCTAATGGTTTGGCAAAAAGACAGCCAGAAAGAGCGTGTCAGATGTACTTGGACCGAATAAATTTACAATCCATCAATGCCACAATGCCTTATGTTATGTGATTGTGAACATAAAGGTCTTTACATAAGGGGTCCATCTTTCAGAACAACGCAGTGAAGTTGAACCAGGGCCATACGATAATAATATACATTGAACTCACCAATGAAGGTAAATCCAGCGAGGAACAGCCAACAGAGCATCACCAACGTGGCCGTGCTGTATCTCCCGCGGACAAAGGGAGTCAGGTGTAACGGCATCATTCTCTGCTGTAAACCGCTCGCACTTCTCCGGTTTAACTTTCAAAAGACAAAGAGCAGGGATAAATGAGCAGTAGTAGTAGCCCGGATTTATTTGTCCGGTTGTTTTATTCTCCGGGCGTCTCTTTACGCCGTTAGTAAGCCTCCTCTGCATCAAAGTCCAGTTGGCTCAGTAGCAGCAGCACGCATCCTCCGGGTCCAATTCCTTGGCCATTACATTGGTATCCCCGCAGCGCGTCTTAGTTGCTAGAAACAACGCTGCATCACAGGTGTGGTAAACACACTCAGCTCTGCTTTCTTCCTCCCTTCGCTGTTTCCCTCTCTCTCTCTATTTTCTCCTCGTTGCTGTGTCCCTCTCTCTCCTCTTCTCTTCTCTGTTTCCGTATCTTTCCAAAGCCGCTATCCGTTTAGAATTCAGAAGCAGTGCAGCGGTTGAATGAGTTCTACGCCTCGGTTGTGTTCTCTTCTATCCTCCTTGGGAACGAACACCTGCAACCGACAGGGAAATAGTATATATTGGCATTAGAGTATCAACATCTGCTTCCACAGCAATGCAGGAGTGGAAGAGAGTGAAAGAGGTACAGGAGAGTGAGCGAAGCGGAGTGCCAAAACCAGGAGTGTATTCCGTCAATGTCCGGAATGGAATGGAGTGACTTTAGGAGACCTATAATTCCCTCTTCTGTAATACAAGGAATTAGGATTGTACTCTGATATTATCAGCCTCATCGACACCATTTAAACATACAAGATTGGACTGTGACGTTATCAGCCTCATCGACACCATTTAAACCTACAGGATTGGACTGTGACGTTATCAGCCTCATCGACACCATTTAAACCTACAGGATTGGACTGTGACGTTATCAGCCTCATCGACACCATTTAAACCTACAAGATTGGACTGTGACATTATCAGCCTCATCGACACCATTTAAACCTACAGGATTGGACTGTGACGTTATCAGCCTCATCGACACCATTTAAACATACAGGATTGGACTGTGACATTATCAGCCTCATCAACACCATTTAAACCTACAGGATTGGACTGTGACATTATCAGCCTCATTAAACCTACAGGATTGGACTGTGACATTATCAGCCTCATTAAACCTACAGGATTGGACTGTGACGTTATCAGCCTCATCGACACCATTTAAACCTACAGGTATATTGATGATACATTGTCTTCAGGAAGTATTCCTTCCCCTTGACCTTTTCCAAATGTTGTTGTGTTACAGCCTGAATTTAAAATGGATTAAATCGATGTTCTCTCTCTACACACAATACCCCATAATGACAGGGTGAAAACATGTTTTTAGAAAATATTGCTAATTTATGGAAAATGAAATACATAAATCCATAATTTGTCTAAATACTTTGTATTTGGCAGAGATTACAGCTTTGAGTCATCTTGGGTATGTCTGTATCAGCTTTAAGTCATCTGGATTTGGGATTTTCTCCCATTATTCCTCGCAGATTTTCTCAAGCTCTGTTCAATTAGATGGGGAGCAGCGGTGAACAGCAATCTTCAAGTCTTTCCACATATTTTCAATGGGATTCAAGTCTAGGCTTTGGCAGGGCCACTCATTCTTGTTCAGAAGCCATTCCAGCATAGCTTTGGCTGTGTTCTTGGAGTCATTGTCCTGATGGAATGTAAATCTTTGCCCCAGTCTAAGGCTGTTTGCACTCTGAAGCAGGTTCTCATCAATGATTTGCCTGTATTTGGCTCCATTCATTGTTCCCTCTGTCCTTACCAGTCTCGCAATCCCCTGCCACTGAAAAACATCCCCATAGCATGATGCTGTCACCCCCATGCTTCACGGTAGGGATGGTGTTAGACAGGTGATGAGCTGTGCCTGGTTTTCTTCAGACATAGGTCTTTGCATTCAGGCCAAAGAGTTACATTGTTGTCTCATCAGACCACATAAACTTTTACCTTATGATCTCAGAGTCTTTCACGTCCCTTTTTGCAAACTTCAGGTGTGCTGTCATGTGCCTTTTTCTCAGGAGTGGCTTCCTTCTGGCCACTCTCCCATAAGGCCCATATTGGTGAATTGCTGTAGAGACTATTGTCCTTCTGGCAGGTTCTCCCATCTCAGCTGAGGAACTCTGTAGTTCTGTCAGAGTAGTCATTGGGTTCTTGGTCACCTCGCTGACCAGGTCCTTCTTGCCCGGTTGCTCAGTTTGGTCGGACGTCCAGCTCTAGGCAAAGTCTGGGTCACACCCTGATCTGTTTCATCTGTCTTTGTGCTTGTCTCCACCTCCCACCAAGTGTCTCACATCTCCCTTCATTATCCCCAGTGTATTTATACCTGTGTTCTCTATTTGTCTGTTGCCAGTTTGTTTCGTTGATCAAGTCTACCAGCGTTTCCACCCTTGCTTCTGTCTGTTTCTAGATCCTGTTTTCTGGTTTTCCCAGTTTTGACCATTCTGCCTGCCTTGAGCCTGCCTGCCATTCTGTACCTTGTCACACCACCCTGGATAGTTGACCTCTGCCTGACCCTGACCCTGACCCTGAGCTTGCTGTTCTGTACCTTGTCACACCACCCTGGATAGTTGACCTCTGCCTGACCCTGACCCTGACCCTGACCCTGAGCCTGCCTGCCGTTCTGTACCTTGTCACACCACCCTGGATAGTTGGCCTCTGCCTGACCCTGAGCCTGCAGTTCTGTACCTTGTCACACCACCCTGGATAGTTGACCTCTGCCTGACCCTGACCCTGAGCCTCCCTGCCGTTCTGTACCTTGTCACACCACCCTGGATAGTTGACCTCTGCCTGACCCTGACCCTGACCCTGAGCCTCCCTGCCATTCTGTACCTTGTCACACCACCCTGGATAGTTGACCTCTGCCTGACCCTGAGCCTGCAGTTCTGTACCTTGTCACACCACCCTGGATAGTTGACCTCTGCCTGACCCTGACCCTGATTCTGACCCTGAGCCTGCTGTTCTGTACCTTGTCACACCACCCTGGATAGTTGACCTCTGCCTGACCTTGAACTGTCTATTTTGCCTGCCCCCTGTTTTAGTAATACACTTTTGTTGCTTCGACACTGTCTGCATCTGGGTCTTCCCTAAAATGTGATAGTCTGGATAGTTCCATATTTTTTCAATTTCCCATAGATGGAGACCACTGTGCTCATGGAAACTTTCAATACTCTAGAAACTGTTTTATACCCTTCCCCAGTTATGTCACGGCTCTCGTTGGTGGTATGAAGAGTGGACCAAAGCGCAGCGTGGAAAGTGTTCAAGATATTTATTTACCAGAAATACTCAAACAAAATTAACAAATCCAAAAACGAAAGTGCACAGTTCCGTCAGGCACAGACACTAAACAGAAAATAACACCCCACAAAAACCAAACGGAAAATCACAACTTATATATGATCTCCAATCAGAGACAACGATAGACAGCTGCCTCTGATTGGGAACCATACCCGGCAAAACAACAACGAGATAGAAAGCATAGATTTTCCCACCCGAGTCACACCCTCACCCAACCAAACATAAAGAATAAATAAGGATCTCTAAGACGTGACAACGACTCATCACAATTCTGTCTCAGAGATCTAAGGACAGTTCCATGGACTTCCTGGTATAGTTTCTGCTCTGTCAACTGTGGGACTTTATATAGACAGGTGTGTTTCTTTCTAAATCATGTTCAATCAATTGAATTGGCCACAAGGTGGACTCAAATCAAGTTGTTGTGACACCTCAAGGATGATCAAAGGAAATTGGATGCAACTGAGCTCAATTTGGAATGTCATAGCAAAGGATGTGAATTCTTATGTTTCAAACGTATTAAGAAGGGAAGAAATTCCACAAATTAACTTTTAACAAGGCACGCTTGTTCATTGAAATGCATTCCTGGTGACTACCCCATGAAGCAGGTTGAGAGAATGCCACGAGTCTGCAAAGCTGTCATCAAGGCAAAGGGTGGCTACTTTGAAGAATCTCAAATATAAAATATATTATTATTTGTTGAAAACTTTTTTGGTTACTACATGATTCCATGTGTGTTAATTCATAGTTTTGATGTCTTCACTATTATTATTAGAAGATAGTAAAAATAAAGAAAAACCCTTGAATTAGTAGGTGTGTACAAATGTTTAACTGGTACATTATGTATATACACTACCATTCAAAAGTTTGGGGTTACTTAGAAATGTCCTTGTTTTTGAAAGAAAGCACGTTTTTTTTGTCCATTAAAATAACATCAAATTGATCAGAAATACAGTGTAGACATTGTTAATGTTGTAAGTGACTATTGTAGCTGGAAACGGGAGATTTTTAATGGAATATCTACATAGGTGTACAGAGGCCCATTATCAGCAACCATCACTCCTGTGTTCCAATGGCACGTTATGTTAGCTAATACAAGTTTAGCATTTTAAAATGCTAACTGATCATTAGAAAACCCTTTTGTAATTATGTTAGCACAGCAGAAAACTGTTGTTCTGATTAAAGAAGCAATAAAACTGTCCTTCTTTAGACTAGTTGAGTATCTGGAGCAACAGCATTTGTGGGTTCGATTACAGGCTCAAAATTGCTAGAAACAAAGACCTTTCTTCTGAAACTCGTCAGTCTATTCTTGTTCTGAGAAATGAAAGCTATTCCATGTGAGAAATTGCCAAGAAACTGAAGATCTCGTACAACGCTGTGTACTACTCCCTTCAAGGAACCGTGCAAACTGACTCTAACCAGAATAGAAAGAGGAGTGGGAGGCCCCACTTTGCTCCATTACGGCCATTATTATAAGCCGTCCTGCCCTCAGCAGCCTCCTGTGTGTTCGACATGGTCTTATGCTGAACCACACTGCCTGCGTTTACACAGGAAGTCCAATTATAATATTCTTTCCACTATTTGCTCTTAATCCCATCAGATATTTTTTCAGAACTGATCTGATTGGTCAAAAGACCAAATAGTGATTTAAAAAAGATCCGAATTGGGATTCAGTACACTGGCAATTGTGTTTGGCCCGGTGGGTTTGGGAGGCTGAGACTCTTTGTGATTACGGCAATGGCCCCGTCTGCGGTGGACGGACAGCTGGATAAGACTCTACTGAAAGTGACGGCGTCCACCGACTGTTTGGTCCATCTCCCAGAAGATGTTGCTGTTACTGAACGTCTCCTGGAAAGGAAGGGATGTAGGGTAACTCGTCTTTGTTGGTAAATGTAATGGGACCCGGCTAGCGTGTTGTTTAGGGACAATGAGGGGACTTTGGGAGCTGCTTTTGAGAGGAAAGATCAGGCAACAAAGTGAGGGGGCTCAGGGGGCTGGTGAAGGTGTGAAAAAGGAAGGCAGTTGTTACACAGTACAAATTGTTGTGTACGGGAGATTGAGATGAAATGGCTCTCGTACACAATAATACATGTATTGTCTTAGCACAACTAAAACTCCCTTTCTCATCTCAAAGTCTCTAAACCTCCCCCAGCTCATTGACTTTGACGGATCATTCCTGTCAATAGCAGCACTTTGCAGGGGACTGTTGTAGACGTGTCTTTGTAATGTGTTTTGAGAATCTGCAGAGAGAAGAATGAGACGGTTGTGTACATTACTGTTGTAGTCTCGATTTTATACATTCCAGTGTCCCTTGCTGGTTTCCGTCCCACAATAACCTGAGTTTTACAGCAGGACACTGTGGAAGGACTCCAGATAACCTGAGTTTTACAGCAGGACACTGTGTTAGAACTCCCGATAACCTGAGTTTTACAGCAGGACACTGTGGAATGACTCCAGATAACCTGAGTTTTACAGCAGGACACTGTGGAATGACTGCAGATAACCTGAGTTTTACAGCAGGACACTGTGTTAGAACTCCCGATAACCTGAGTTTTACAGCAGGACACTGTGGAATGACTGCAGATAACCTGAGTTTTACAGCAGGACACTGTGTTAGAACTCCCGATAACCTGAGTTTTACAGCAGGACACTGTAGAAGGACTCCAGATAACCTGAGTTTTACAGCAGGACACTGTAGAAGGACTCCAGATAACCTGAGTTTTACAGCAGGACACTGTGGAAGGACTCCAGATAACCTGAGTTTTACAGCAGGACACTGTGGAAGGACTCCAGATAACCTGAGTTTTACAGCAGGACACTGTGGAATGACTGCAGATAACCTGAGTTTTACAGCAGGACACTGTGTTAGAACTCCCGATAACCTGAGTTTTACAGCAGGACACTGTGTTAGAACTCCCGATAACCTGAGTTTTACAGCAGGACACTGTGTTAGAACTCCCGATAACCTGAGTTTTACAGCAGGACACTGTGGAATGACTCCAGATAACCTGAGTTTTACAGCAGGACACTGTAGAAGGACTCCAGATAACCTGAGTTTTACAGCAGGACACTGTAGAAGGACTCCAGATTACCTGAGTTTTACAGCAGGACACTGTCGAAGGACTCCAGATAACCTGAGTTTTACAGCAGGACACTGTGGAAGGACTCCAGATTACCTGAGTTTTACAGCAGGACACTGTGGAAGGACTCCAGATAACCTGAGTTTTACAACAGGACACTAACCCAATAACACAAACCCTACAAAACACTACCCAAGTCAATGTTTATGCCATGCTTACTGTAAATTGAGCTATCTTAGCAGTCAGCTTGTAAATATTTTGGCCAACTTACCTTCACCTTGTGCAGAGCTAGGGGGTTAGAAGAGCTAGGGGGTTAGAAGAGCTAGGGGGTTAGAAGAGCTAGGGGGTTAGAAGAGCTAGGGGGTTAGAAGAGCTAGGGGGTTAGAAGAGCTAGTGGGTTAGAAGAGCTAGGGGGTTAGAAGAGCTATGGGGGTTAGAAGAGCTAGGGGGTTAGAAGAGCTAGGGGGTTAGAAGAGCTAGGGGGTTAGAAGAGCTAGGGGGTTAGAAGAGCTAGGGGGTTAGAAGAGCTAGGGGGTTAGAAGAGCTAGGGGGTTAGAAGAGCTAGGGGGTTAGAAGAGCTAGGGGGTTAGAAGAGCTAGGGGGTTAGAAGAGCTAGGGGGTTAGAAGAGCTAGGGGTTTAGAAGAGCTAGGGGGTTAGAAGAGCTAGGGGGTTAGAAGAGCTAGGGGGTTAGAAGAGCTAGGGGGTTAGAAGAGCTAGGGGGTTAGAAGAGCTAGTGGGTTAGAAGAGCTAGGGGGTTAGAAGAGCTAGGGGGTTAGAAGAGCTAGGGGGTTAGAAGAGCTAGGGGGTTATAAGAGCTAGGGGGTTATAAGAGCTAGGGGGTTAGAAGAGCTAGGGGGTTAGAAGAGCTAGGGGGTTAGAAGAGCTAGGGGGTTAGAAGAGCTAGGGGGTTAGAAGAGCTAGGGGGTTAGTAGTGCTAAGGGGCTTAGAAGAGCTAGGGGGTTAGAAGAGCTAGGGGGTTAGAAGAGCTAGGGGGTTAGAAGAGCTAGGGGGTTAGTAGAGCTAGGGGGTTAGAAGAGCTAGGGGGTTAGAAGAGCTAGGGGGTTAGAAGAGCTAGGGGGTTAGAAGAGCTAGGGGCTTAGAAGAGCTAGGGGGTTAGAAGAGCTAGGGGGTTAGAAGAGCTAGGGGGTTATAAGAGCTAGGGGGTTAGAAGAGCTAGGGGGTTAGAAGAGCTAGGGGGTTAGAAGAGCTAGGGGATTAGAAGAGCTAGGGGGTTAGAAGAGCTAGGGGGTTAGAAGAGCTAGGGGGTTTGACGCTCATGTTGGTAGAATCAGATTCTGTACCACCTACGACAAAATCAATAACTAATACACAATCTAACCTTCCCACTAATTGTATTGATCTCTTGATTACTGTGTGTTCGTCGTTCAAAGTGAACAACACCCTTATTGGAGTTTGTGAGGACTACCTTGTGGGAGTTATATGCATTCACAATGAATGCTGGACTTTGTGGTTCCCTATGAGCAGACGACTAAACAGGAAGTGGAAACTTCCTGGTTCTACCAGTGAAATGACAGTGTGCTAGTTGTAGCTCGATGTTTATGATGAAAACATCATGTTGTTAATATATGAATGACTATATGACGTGGCAGAGCCAGGGTGAAATTCCCCTTTAAGTAAAAATACTTTAAAGTACTACCTATGTAGTTTTTTTAGGGGGGGAGGTATCTTTACTTTACTGTTTCATGTAGGTATTTTTTACTCAATACATTTATCCAGACACCCAACTAAACACAAATGCTTTGTTTGTAAATGATGTCTGAGTGTTGGAGTGTGCTTCTGGCTTTCTGTAAATAAAATAAAACCATTAAAATTTTGCAGTTTGGTTTGAAATTAATTATAATTTTTGATACATAACCTGTTTGGGCTGAAGGGGCAGTATTGAGTAGCCAGATAAAAGGTGCCCATTTCAAACGGCCTCGTACTCAATTCTTGCTCGTACAATATGCATATTATTATTACTATTGGATAGAAAACACTCTCTAGTTTCTAAAACAGTTTGAATTATATCTGTGAGTCAAACAGAACTCATTAGGCACAAACTTCCTGACCAGGAAGTGGAAAGTCTGAAATCGAGGCTCTGTTCTACTTCCTGCCTATAAATGGGCATGATACGTATGAGTATACATGCTCGTCATACACCTTTTTCTGGATGTCAAGAGGCGGTAAGAGAAGAAATTTAGTGTTTATCTTGGTCTGAAGTGGAATACAAGCTCTTTGTATGACATGTCCCCCATTTCCGGTTTTCTGGAGAGCGCGAGGTGGTACCTGGATTTGCCTTCTGTTTAGCTGCCGTTATAGGCGACTACTATCTCCGGCTTTGATTTTATTTGATACATGTGACCATATCATCGTAAAGTATGTTTTTTCAATATAGTTTAATCAGATTATTGAAATTTTTTCGGGAGTTTTGTCGTGTTCCGTTCTCTGACTTTGTTGACGATGGAGCGATTCGTGCCACTTGGCTAGTGCGCTTGATAAATGAAGAGGGAAAGTGGCCGTTCTAAATCCAAACAACGACTGTTCTGGACAAAGGACCCCTTGTCCAACATTCTGATGAAAGATCAGCAAAAGTAAGAAACATTTTATGATGCTATTTCATATATCTGTCGTACATGTGAACTAGTCGTCGGCGCCCAACGTTTGGATACTCTAGCTATATCGAAGCTGGATGTCGTAATGAAGTTATTTTTTAGAATTCTAACACTGCGATTTCTTTAAGAACTAATGGATCTATCATTTCCTATACAACATGTATTTTTTAGTTATGTTTATGAATAGCTATTTGGTCAGAATATGTGTGTCATAAAAAGTGTCAGAAAAATATCCGAACGTTGTGGGAAATAGTAGCTACGTTAGCAGAATGTATAACCACTGATTTCAGCTCTAAATATGCACATTTTCGAACAAAACATAAGTGTATGTATAACCTGATGTTATAGGACTGTCATCTGATGAAGCTTATCAAGGTTAGTCAAAAATTATATATCTTTTACTGGTTTGTTACGATCGCTAACCTTTTGCTACTGGGAAATGGCATGTGTTTCTGGCTATTGTGGTAAGCTAATATAATGCTATATTGTGTTTTCGCTGTAAAACACATAATAAATCGGAAATATTGGCTGGAATCACAAGATGCCTGTCTTTCATTTGCTGTACACTATGTATTTTTCAGAAATGTTTTATGATGAGTAGTTATGTATTTGACGTTGGTGTCTGTAATTATTATGGCTGCTTTCGGTGCAATTTCTGATTGTAGCTGCAATGTAAACTATGATTTATACCTGAAATATGCACATTTTTCGAACAAAACATAGATTTATTTAATAACATGTTATAAGACTGTCATCTGATGAAGTTGTTTGTTGGTTAGTTTGGTTGGTTCTTGGTTAGTTAGGTTGGCTTTGTGCATGGTACCTGTGCTGTGAAAAATGTCTGTCCTTTTTGGTATTTGGTGGTGAGCTAACATAAATATACGTGCTGTTTTCGCTGTAAAACATTTTAAAAATCGGACATGTTGGCTGGATTCACAATATGTGTACCTTTCATTTGCTGTATTGGACTTGTTAATGTGTGAAAGTTAAATATAAAAAAATATATATCTTTTGAATTTCGCGCCCTGCACTTGAAGAGGCTGTTGTCATAAGTGTACCGACGCTGGGCTGCAGCCATAAGAAGTTTTAAACAGATGTATAACTCTGGTATTCAAACAGATATATAACGCAGCCATAAGAAGTTTTAATTAAGTAAAACATTTTCAATACCTTTTGTTATTTAAGTATATATAAAACCCAAATACTTTTCCTCAAGTAGTATTTTATTTTCACTTTTACTTGAGTCTTTTTCTTTTAATAAGTTATCTATACTTCTACTCAAGTATGAGAATTGGGTACTTTTCCCACCACTGACTGTGACTCCTTAAACAGCAAAACACAGGGGTAGATATCACCTTTTTCTGCGTTATCATATTTGGTTCTGCAGATATTAAGGAAATTAAGGAAAATACGTTATCCGGCTATGGCAGAACAGAAAAATGTCCCGCCATAGCCCACATGAGGTGTTTTTTGCCAAAATCTTCAGGGCCCCAAACTGTACACAAGTTTCATGCTTTTATGAAAAAAAAAGTGTGCATCCTTTTCACATATTACCAAAATGACAAAATCTACATGAGATTTAAAAAAAAAAGAGAGTACGTGTTTGGTTCAGGCATCATTCTATATAGGCCATGTTGGACCTGCACGAGCAGCGCTCGGGGAACGGAACCAAGAAACAGAAGAGGAAAGTAAGTAGGCTACTCACAATAAGAAGGAAAATAACAGTCTGGAGATACACAAGCAAACTACAGGACTTGATAGCAATACGGGGAGCAATAATTGGAGCTTAAACAACATTACTATCTCTAGAAAAAATGAAGGCATGTGTGCCCAGAACCATAATGCTGTGATTCAGTCTATGAAATTATTTAAAAAGCACACGAGAGAGAGAGAGACAGAGAGAGACAGAGAGAGAGAGAGACAGAGAGAGACAGAGAGAGAGAGAGAGACAGAGAGACAGAAAGAGAGAGAGAGACAGAGAGAGAGAGACAGAGAGACAGAGAGAGAGACAGAGAGAGAGAGAGAGAGACATAGAGAGAGAGAGAGAGAGAAAGAGACAGAGAGAGAGACAGAGAGAGAGAGAGACAGAGAGAGAGACAGGGAGAGAGAGAGAGACAGAAAGAGAGAGAGAGACAGATACAGAGACAGAGAGAGAGAGAGACAGAGACAGAGACAGAGAAAGAGAGAGAGAGAGAGACAGAAAGAGAGACAGAGAGAGAGACAGAGAGAGACAGAGAGAGAGAGACAGAGAGAGAGACAGAGAGAGAGAGAGAGAGAGAGAGAGAGAGAGAGAGAGAGAGAGAGAGAGAGAGAGAGAGAGAGAATGAGAGAGAGACAGAGACAGAGAGAGAGACAGAGAGAGAGAGACAGAGAGAGAGAGAGAGACAGAGAGAGAGACAGAGAGACAGAGAGGGAGAGAGATAGAGAGACAGACAGAGAGAGACAGAGACAGAGAGAGAGAGAGAGAGAGAGAGAGAGAGAGAGAGAGAGAGAGAGGGGCTCTGGTTTGCACGCCAAAAATGAAAACGTTCCTTCAATAGCTTATATTTTCTTAGTAAAGGAGTACGCTACTGCTTCTCTCTGTTCATCATATATGCATTGTGTCCCACCACCCACCACCCGCCAACCCCCTCTTTTACGCTACTGCTACTCTCTGTTCATCATATATGCACAGTCACTTTAACCATGTCTACATGTACATACTACCTCAATCAGCCTGACTAACCGGTGTCTGTATGTGGCCTCGCTACTGTTATTTTCAAATGTATTTTTACTGTTGTCTAATTTCTTTACTTACCTACACACACACCCACACGCGCACACACACACACACACACACACACACACACACACACACACACACACACACACACACACACACACACACACACACACACACACACACCTTTTTGTTCTCGCACTATTGGTTAGAGCCTGTAAGTAACCATTTCACTGTAAGGTCTACTACACCTGTTGTATTCAGCATTTCACTGTAAGTACTACACCTGTTGTATTCAGCATTTCACTGTAATGTCTACTACACCTGTTGTATTCAGCATTTCACTGTAAGGTCTGCTACACCTGTTGTATTCAGCATTTCACTTTAAGGTCTACTACACCTGTTGTATTCAGCATTTCACTGTAAGGTCTACTACACCTGTTGTATTCAGCATTTCACTGTAAGGTCTACTACACCTGTTGTATTCAGCATTTCACTGTGAGGTCTACTACACCTGTTGTATTCAGCATTTCACTGTGAGGTCTACTACACCTGTTGTATTCAGCATTTCACTGTAAGGTCTACTACACCTGTTGTATTCAGCATTTCACTGTAAGGTCTACTACACCTGTTGTATTCAGCATTTCACTGTGAGGTCTACTACACCTGTTGTATTCGGCGCACGTGACAAATAAACTTTGATTTGATTTGAGTAGACTTCATTTGTGTTTAAGAAACTGTCCACATGGGCCGTTATAATTCACGGAGCTGTTGTCTATCTAATGCCATCCCGGTTATCTCCAACCAACACACCTAATGAATTGACTGAAGCTTCTATTGTTGAAAACAGACAGCTGAGCTGAGGTTTTATCGCTATGTTCCTGGTTACGTTTACACAGGAAGTCCAATTCTGATATTCTTACCGCTAATTGGTCTTAATCCCATCAGATGTTCTTTTTCTTCCAGAACTGATCTGATTGCTCAAAAGACCAAATAGTGAGAGAAAAAAAGATCCGAATTCGAAACTGAATTCGAATTAGATCCGAATTCAGTACACTGGCAATTGTGTTCGGCCCGGTGGGTTTGGGAAGCTGAGACTCTTTGTGACTACGGCAATGGCCATGTCTCGTGGTGGACGGACAGCTGGATAAGACCGAAAGTGACGGCTTCCACCGACTGTTTGGTCCCTCTCCCAGAAGATGTTACTGGTACTGCACGTCTCCTGGAAAGGAAGTGATGTAACCACCATCGTGTACGTTCCCTCCCAGAGACACATCCATCCAATAAACCCTGGAACGGTGTCTTCAACATATTACTGGTTAATAAAGTGGATTCAGTATTATACCGGTTCATTAGATGGTTCAGTGTTGGCAGATGATGTTCCCTCTAGTCTAGATGGACAACAGCTATAATAGGCACTAAAACAGACGTGCCAAACTCATTTTGCCCTGGGGGGTTGGGGTGGAGGGGGGGGGGGGGGGGGGGGTGCATTCAGTATTCAACGAGGTCTGGAGGGCCGCACTGAAAACGGACTATATATCCTCTCTCTCAAAATGTGTATAAAAATAGTCCTCTAGACCCAGAACGAACCAGTTTGGTGGGTATTGGGGGCACGCTTTTCTTCACGGGGATCTCCAATGCTTTTTATTTGTTTATTTTGTTTATTTACGAAGGATCCCCCGTTAGAGACATCCTGTTACGTTACATTATCGCCACCAGCCAATTAGCTGAGAGAATCTAGTTCTCCTTTATAACAGAGTAGACTCCTTGACTAAATAGATCACACAGTCTGGCTCTGAACAATCTGTCTCGTCCCTACTGTATTACTCATGGTGTGTGTGTGTGTGTGTGTGTGTGTGTGTGTGTATGTATGTGTACTCAGCATTTCCTGATTGGTACGTGAGGGTTGTCTGGCTGGCACACAGACAGGCCCAGGGATTTGTGTTGTTTTGTATTGGTATTTATTATGGATGCCCATTAGTTCCTGCCAAGGCAGCAGCTACTCTTCCTGGGGTTTATTATGGATCCCCATTAGTTCCTGCCAAGGCAGCAGCTACTCTTCCTGGGGTTTATTATAGATCCCCATTAGTTCCTGCCAAGGCAGCAGCTACTCTTCCTGGGGTTTATTATGGATCCCCATTAGTTCCTGCCAAGGCAGCAGCTACTCTTCCTGGGGTTTATTATGGATACCCATTAGTTCCTGCCAAGGCAGCAGCTACTCTTCCTGGGGTTTATTATGGATCCCCATTAGTTCCTGCCAAGGCAGCAGCTACTCTTCCTGGGGTTTATTATGGATCCCCATTAGTTCCTGCCAAGGCAGCAGCTACTCTTCCTGGGGTTTATTATGGATCCCCACTAGTTCCTGCCAAGGCAGCAGCTACTCTTCCTGGGGTTTATTATGGATCCCCACTAGTTCCTGCCAAGGCAGCAGCTACTCTTCCTGGGGTTTATTATGGATCCCCATTAGTTCCTGCCAAGGCAGCAGCTACTCTTCCTGGGGTTTATTATGGATCCCCATTAGTTCCTGCCAAGGCAGCAGCTACTCTTCCTGGGGTTTATTATGGATACCCATTAGTTCCTGCCAAGGCAGCAGCTACTCTTCCTGGGGTTTATTATGGATCCCCATTAGTTCCTGCCAAGGCAGCAGCTACTCTTCCTGGGGTTTATTATGGATCCCCATTAGTTCCTGCCAAGGCAGCAGCTACTCTTCCTGGGGTTTATTATGGATCCCCATTAGTTCCTGCCAAGGCAGCAGCTACTCTTCCTGGGGTTTATTATGGATCCCCATTAGTTCCTGCCAAGGCAGCAGCTACTCTTCCTGGGGTTTATTATGGATACCCATTAGTTCCTGCCAAGGCAGCAGCTACTCTTCCTGGGGTTTATTATGGATACCCATTAGTTCCTGCCAAGGCAGCAGCTACTCTTCCTGGGGTTTATTATGGATCCCCATTAGTTCCTGCCAAGGCAGCAGCTACTCTTCCTGGGGTTTATTATGGATCCCCATTAGTTCCTGCCAAGGCAGCAGCTACTCTTCCTGGGGTTTATTATGGATCTCCATTAGTTCCTGCCAAGGCAGCAGCTACTCTTCCTGGGGTTTATTATGGATCCCCATTAGTTCCTGTCAAGGCAGCAGCTACTCTTCCTGGGGTTTATTATGGATCCCCATTAGTTCCTGCCAAGGCAGCAGCTACTCTTCCTGGGGTTTATTATGGATCCCCATTAGTTCCTGCCAAGGCAGCAGCTACTCTTCCTGGGGTTTATTATGGATTCCCATTGGTTCCTGCCAAGGCAGCAGCTTCTCTTCCTGGGATTTATTATGGATCCCCATTTAGTTCCAGCCATAACAGCAGCTACTCTTCCTGGTGTTAAGCTAAATTAAATTCAGTCATGTACAATTAAAAATATTACATGACATTACTTTTCATGACACTTTTGACAACACATTAAGTGTGTTCCCACAGGCCACTACTCGATTCAATATCTACAATACAAAATACATGTGTACGTGTGTCCGTGCCTTTGTGTGTGTGTATCTCTTCACAGGCCCTGCTGTTCCATAAGGTGTATTTGCATCTATTTCTACTGCTTGTGGAACAGATTTACATGTAGACACGTATCTGGTAGTAAAGGCTATGGGCTTGAATTTCAAGTTTGGGAAGCTTACAATTTATCCTACCATTTCTACCTATCTGTGTGCTCGTTAGGATTTTCATATGGGCATTTCTTTGGAAGAGTTTAATTTAAATAATAACTTTTTTTGTTTATGAAAATCCTTGTCACGTGGTTAACCCTCTGAGAGCGCCAGCCTCCTCCCTCTGAGAGCGCCAGCCTCCTCCCTCTGAGAGCGCCAGCCTCCTCCCTCTGAGAGCGCCAGCCTCCTCCCTCTGAGAGCGCCAGCCTCCTCCCTCTGAGAGCGCCAGCCTCCCCCCTCTGAGAGCGCCAGCCTCCCCCCTCTGAGAGCGCCAGCTTTCCTCCTTCTGAGAGCGCCAGCCTCCTCCCTCTGAGAGCGCCAGCCTCCTCCCTCTGAGAGCGCCAGCCTCCTCCCTCTGAGAGCGCCAGCCTCCCCCCTCTGAGAGCGCCAGCCTCCCCCCTCTGAGAGCGCCAGCCTCCTCCCTCTGAGAGCGCCAGCCTCCCCCCTCTGAGAGCGCCAGCCTCCTCCCTCTGAGAGCGCCAGCCTCCCCCCTCTGAGAGCGCCAGCCTCCCCCCTCTGAGAGCGCCAGCCTCCTCCCTCTGAGAGCGCCAGCCTCCTCCCTCTGAGAGCGCCAGCCTCCCCCCTCTGAGAGCGCCAGCCTCCCCCCTCTGAGAGCGCCAGCCTCCTCCCTCTGAGAGCGCCAGCCTCCCCCCTCTGAGAGCGCCAGCCTCCCCCCTCTGAGAGCGCCAGCCTCCCCCCTCTGAGAGCGCCAGCCTCCCCCCTCTGAGAGCGCCAGCCTCCCCCCTCTGAGAGCGCCAGCCTCCTCCCTCTGAGAGCGCCAGCCTCCCCCCTCTGAGAGCGCCAGCCTCCCCCCTCTGAGAGCGCCAGCCTCCTCCCTCTGAGAGCGCCAGCCTCCCCCCTCTGAGAGCGCCAGCCTCCTCCCTCTGAGAGCGCCAGCCTCCTCCCTCTGAGAGCGCCAGCCTCCCCCCTCTGAGAGCGCCAGCCTCCCCCCTCTGAGAGCGCCAGCCTCCTCCCTCTGAGAGCGCCAGCCTCCTCCCTCTGAGAGCGCCAGCCTCCCCCCTCTGAGAGCGCCAGCCTCCCCCCTCTGAGAGCGCCAGCCTCCCCCCTCTGAGAGCGCCAGCCTCCCCCCTCTGAGAGCGCCAGCCTCCTCCCTCTGAGAGCGCCAGCCTCCTCCCTCTGAGAGCGCCAGCCTCCCCCCTCTGAGAGTGCCAGCCTCCCCCCTCTGAGAGCGCCAGCCTCCTCCCTCTGAGAGCGCCAGCCTCCTCCCTCTGAGAGCGCCAGCCTCCTCCCTCTGAGAGCGCCAGCCTCCTCCCTCTGAGAGCGCCAGCCTCCCCCCTCTGAGAGCGCCAGCCTCCCCCCTCTGAGAGCGCCAGCCTCCCCCCTCTGAGAGCGCCAGCCTCCCCCCTCTGAGAGCGCCAGCCTCCTCCCTCTGAGAGCGCCAGCCTCCTCCCTCTGAGAGCGCCAGCCTCATCCCTCTGAGAGCGCCAGCCTCCTCCCTCTGAGAGCGCCAGCCTCCTCCCTCTGAGAGCGCCAGCCTCCTCCCTCTGAGAGCGCCAGCCTCCTCCCTCTGAGAGCGCCAGCCTCCTCCCTCTGAGAGCGCCAGCCTCCTCCCTCTGAGAGCGCCAGCCTCCTCCCTCTGAGAGCGCCAGCCTCCTCCCTCTGAGAGCGCCAGCCTCCTCCCTCTGAGAGCGCCAGCCTCCTCCCTCTGAGAGCGCCAGCCTCCTCCCTCTGAGAGCGCCAGCCTCCCCCCTCTGAGAGCGCCAGCCTCCTCCCTCTGAGAGCGCCAGCCTCCTCCCTCTGAGAGCGCCAGCCTCCTCCCTCTGAGAGCGCCAGCCTCCTCCCTCTGAGAGCGCCAGCCTCCTCCCTCTGAGAGCGCCAGCCTCCCCCCTCTGAGAGCGCCAGCCTCCTCCCTCTGAGAGCGCCAGCCTCCTCCCTCTGAGAGCGCCAGCCTCCCCCCTCTGAGAGCGCCAGCCTCCTCCCTCTGAGAGCGCCAGCCTCCTCCCTCTGAGAGCGCCAGCCTCCTCCCTCTGAGAGCGCCAGCCTCCCCCCTCTGAGAGCGCCAGCCTCCTCCCTCTGAGAGCGCCAGCCTCCTCCCTCTGAGAGCGCCAGCCTCCTCCCTCTGAGAGCGCCAGCCTCCTCCCTCTGAGAGCGCCAGCCTCCTCTCTCTGAGATCGCCAGCCTCCTCCCTCTGAGAGCGCCAGCCTCCTCCCTCTGAGAGCGCCAGCCTCCTCCCTCTGAGAGCGCCAGCCTCCCCCCTCTGAGAGCGCCAGCCTCCCCCCTCTGAGAGCGCCAGCCTCCTCCCTCTGAGAGCGCCAGCCTCCCCCCTCTGAGAGCGCCAGCCTCCTCCCTCTGAGAGCGCCAGCCTCCTCCCTCTGAGAGCGCCAGCCTCCTCCCTCTGAGAGCGCCAGCCTCCTCCCTCTGAGAGCGCCAGCCTCCTCCCTCTGAGAGCGCCAGCCTCCTCCCTCTGAGAGCGCCAGCCTCCTCCCTCTGAGAGCGCCAGCCTCCTCCCTCTGAGAGCGCCAGCCTCCTCCCTCTGAGAGCGCCAGCCTCCTCCCTCTGAGAGCGCCAGCCTCCTCCCTCTGAGAGCGCCAGCTTTCCTCCCTCTGAGAGCGCCAGCTTTCCTCCCTCTGAGAGCGCCAGCTTTCCTCCCTCTGAGAGCGCCAGCTTTCCCCGCACTTAACCATAAGCTCAGATGCTCAACGGTTGTTACATCCCAGAGCCCAACTCCAGAAAGGACCTGATTTATGAATGCATATACAGTTACAGCTGTTTGAAAAAGGAGGCAAGATGGAGCAAGAATCGGCAAACATTTGAGATTTGATTAACCATTATCAAGTCCTAGGTGTTGGAGATCAGATCCATCCCGTTCCCCTGAAACACACACACACACACACACACACACACACACACACACACACACACACACACACACACACACACACACACACACACACACACACACACACACACACACACACACACACACACACACACACACTTGTCCCCCAGTTGTGACCATTTTCCCAAGCATCTCTATGCAGTCAGACCTTTGATTATTTTGTGCCACCAGGGCCACAATAATATGCCCCCTCTCTGATTGTCCTAGTGTGACCCCCCCCCCCCCCCCCCTCCCCTCTCCATGGGTTACTGCAGCTAGTGTTGCCAGCACCGGCCACTACCTGGGTCCTCCATCTAAATCCCCACCGGCTAGGTAAAAGGTCGTCAAGGTTCTCATTAGCAGCTTTGAGAATTTCCTTTGGATATTATCAGGGTCCTCTGGACCGACCCTGCCAGGGGGGCTCAGAACCTTGAGGTTGGTGGCGCTGCTTTAGTAGGTCTCTGACCACATTCATCTTTCTGTTTTGGCTGCATGTAGGCAGCTTACAGCAGGCCCCAAAAAAAGATAGGAATATTTCTCTAGTGTCTGGGTCGTTCAGGTGGGTGTCTAAGGTATAGGGTTGTGGACAGTTCCATCATGATAGGACAATAAATAAATAAAATAGATGTATAATTCATTTAAAAAATGCATAACCCACATCTGCGCAAAATTGAAGGCTCTCTCTTACAACCCGTGCTCACAGACACACATAGGATCTGGAATATATGCAACGATTTCCTTACTCAAACACTTAACACCTACTTGACCAAACACACACACACACAACAGCTTCTATCAAAACACATCTACACACTGTGACATCTAAGTCTTCTGCTTTTATCTCCACCATGTTGAATGAGTACTTTTGGGTTACAATTAGGTATATTTGTTCCGCTCGCCAGTAAAACCGACCGTTCCTCTCACTAGTAAAACCGACCGTTCCTCCCTCCACTCCCGAATAACTTATGATGTATGCTTTGATACTGTTTTGTTTAGTACTTCACCGTTGGAGCTGGAAACACAAGCATTTTGCTGCTCCTCCGATAACATCTGTAAATATCTTTGTATGCGACCTATAAACTTTGATTTGATTGACGTCGGGAAAAGTCTGCCCTTTGGGGCGCAGACCATTCTAGAAACAGGTTTATTCCTGGGCTCAGGGATCCGGTTTGTTTCTGTGAAGTGTTTGTGAATCACTATTAGAATGTTATGTGAGGGGCTGAGTGGAGCTTATTCCAGAATGCTATGTTGGCTGCCACCATGACTGTCTTTGTCGTGATGCTGGTTACCATGGTTTTTAAAACAACTGTTGGCTCCCAAAGGTATTGCATGTGCTGCTATGTTGAGGAGTGTGGGAAGATGATGTAATGTTGTGTTGTGTTGAGGCAGGACAATGTGTTTATACTCTAGAGATGTTTGACTCCCAGAAGAGTCGCTGTTTGTGTTGAAACAAGGCAGGATAATGTGTGTTCTGTTGAGGCGTGTGAGCATAATGTTTACTAACCCTTTTGTGGTTTTCGGGTCTGTGGGACCCATTTTCAATGTTTACAAAAATTATTTTTGCAAACTGAGACCCACATTTTCATTGAATGCACACTGTGCACCCCACTAAACATTAATATTACATATGTGACCTGATTCAGGAAACGAGGAATATGTCGCAAGTCATGACTTCACAGGAGAGCTGATTGAACGTAATTTGAATTTTTGTTTATCAAAATAAATTTTTGGGGCAGAAATGCCTTCTCGAACATGTGAACTTTCATGTGACTTAATATCAAACGTGTTTGCCATTTGTAAATACAAATAAAATTGTTAAATTATTGTTTTAAAGCCACAGAAAAAGAGCGCAACCTTCCCGCTAGCCATGATTGGCTGAGATAATGAGTGGGCTGGACATGCCGAGAGATGAGTTTGGATTGGTCTGCCATATCGCACGCGTCTGTCTATTGGAGCTGGTCGGTATGTTTTGGTAATCGAGTCAAACGTGACTTTACATTTTTTTTACTGTGTAGTTAAACTGCATAAACCTAAAGTTAAAGTGTACTGTTAGCTAGCTAACGTAACATCATGACTGGGGCGACAGGTAGCCTAGCGGTTAGAGTGTAGGGGCGGCAGGTAGCCTAGTGGTTAGAGTGTAGGGGCGACAGGTAGCCTAGTGGTTAGAGTGTAGGGGCGACAGGTAGCCTAGTGGTTAGAGTGTAGGGGCGGCAGGTAGCCTAGCGGTTAGAGTGTAGGAGTGGGCAGGTAGCCTAGTGGTTAGAGTGTAGGGACGGCAGGTAGGCTAGCGGTTAGAGTGTAGAGGCGGCAGGTAGCCTAGCGGTTAGAGTATAGGTACGGCAGGTAGCCTAGCGGTTAGAGTATAGGTACGGCAGGTAGTCTAGCGGTTAGAGCGTAGGGGCGGCAGGTAGTCTAGCGGTTAGAGCGTAGGGGCGGCAGGTAGTCTAGCGGTTAGAGCGTAGGGGCGGCAGGTAGCCTAGCGGTTAGAGGGTAGGGACGGCAGGTAGCCTAGTGGTTAGAGTGTAGGGACGGCAGGTAGCCTAGTGGTTAGAGTGTAGGGGCGGCAGGTAGCCTAGTGGTTAGAGTGTAGGGGCAGCAGGTAGCCTAGTGGTTAGAGTGTAGGGACGGCAGGTAGCCTAGTGGTTAGAGTGTAGGGGCAGCAGGTAGCCTAGTGGTTAGAGTGTAGGGGCGGCAGGTAGCCTAGTGGTTAGAGTGTAGGGGCGGCAGGTAGCCTAGTGGTTAGAGTGTAGGGGCGGCAGGTAGCCTAGTGGTTAGAGTGTTGGGGCGGCAGGTAGCCTAGTGGTTAGAGCGTAGGGACGGCAGGTAGCCTAGTGGTTAGAGTGTAGAGGCGGCAGGTAGCCTAGTGGTTAGAGTGTAGGGGCGGCAGGTAGCCTAGTGGTTAGAGTGTAGGGGCGGCAGGTAGCCTAGTGGTTAGAGTGTAGGGACGGCAGGTAGCCTAGTGGTTAGAGTGGAGGGACGGCAGGTAGCCTAGTGGTTAGAGTGTAGGGGCAGCAGGTAGCCTAGTGGTTAGAGTGTAGGGGCGGCAGGTAGCCTAGTGGTTAGAGTGTAGGGACGGCAGGTAGCCTAGTGGTTAGAGTGTAGGGGCAGCAGGTAGCCTAGTGGTTAGAGTGTAGGGACGGCAGGTAGACCTAGTGGTTAGAGTGTAGGGCGGCAGGTAGCCTAGTGGTTAGAGTGTAGGGGAGAAACAACCTTTTGAAACAACACTTATCGTCCAGAAAATGATAAAAAGGTTTGCTGTGTGCCTTCATTCTGTCTTCCTCCTCTCTGGGTCTGCTGTTTAAACATAGCACCAAGAACCTGCTTCTCTGCCTGTCTCCTGCTTTTCTCACACTCTTTACACTTTGTATTGTGTGAAACGACACAATGTCTTGCGGGAACCTGTACAATATTATTACAATAGATTATTATGATATTTTCTTTAAAATAATTCTGTATTTTCCCCACACTACCCCAGCCAGGTGCAAATTGGGGGAGGGACACAACAAATAAATAGCTTTGTATGTGTGGCTCCATCCCACCATCAATCAGTATGGCAAAAAATCATCTCTGCTCAGAGAGCCTGAGAATTTTTTTTGCAGATAGTGAAGCTAGTGTGGAAGGAAGTGTGTTCCACTTTGGAAGATGAATAATTTTATATGAGGACCATGTCTCTGTTAATTCAGAGTCTGACAGTGAGTTGGAAGAGGCGGATGAGATTGACCCTCAGCCAGCCCCAGGACCAGCCAATCAGCAACCAGCCCCAGGACCAGCCCGTCAGCAGCGAGCCCCAGTACCAGCCCGTTAGCAGCCAGCCCGTCAGCAACCAGCCCCAGCCAGTCAGCAACCAGCCCCAGGACCAGCCCATCAGCAGCCAGCCCCAGGACCAGCCAGTCAGCAGCCAGCCCCAGGACCAGCCCGTCAGCAGCCAGCCCCAGGACCAGCTCGTCAGCAGCCAGTCCCAGGACCAGCCCGTCAGCAGCCAGCCCCAGGACCAGCCCATCAGCAGCCAGCCCCAGGGCCAGCCCATCAGCAGCCAGCCCCAGGACCAACCCGTCAGCAGCCAGCCCCAGGACCAGCCCATCAGCAGCCAGCCCCAGGACCAACCCATCAGCAACCAGCCCCAGGACCAGCCAGTCAGCAGCCAGCCCCAGCCGGTCAGCAGCCAGCCCCAGCCGGTCAGCAGCCAGCCCCAGGACCAGCCCTTCAGCAGCCAGCCCCAGGACCAGCCGGTCAGCAGCCAGCCCCAGGACCAACCCTTCAGCAGCCAGCCCCAGGACCAGCCGGTCAGCAGCCAGCCCCAGGACCAACCCTTCAGCAGCCAGCCACAGGACCAACCCGTCAGCAGCCAGCCCCAGGACCAACCCGTCAGCAGCCAGCCCCAGGACCAGCCCCTCAGCAACCAGCCCCAGGACCAACCCGTCAGCAACCAGCCCCAGGACCAGCCAATCAGCAGCCAGCCCCAGGACCAGCCCATCAGCAACTAGCCCCAGGACCAGCCCGTCATCAACCAGCCCCAGGACCAGCCAATCAGCAGCCAGCCCCAGGACCAGCCCATCAGCAGCCAGCCCCAGGACCAGCCCATCAGCAGCCAGCCCCAGGACCAGCCCATCAGCAGCCAGCCCCAGGACCAGCCCATCAGCAGCCAGCCCCAGGACCAGCCCATCAGCAGCCAGCCCCAGGACCAACCCGTCAGCAACCAGCCCCAGGACCAGCCCGTCAGCAGCCAGCCCCCGGACCAGCCCGTCAGCAACCAGCCCCAGGACCAGCCCGTCAGCAACCAGCCCCAGCCGGTCAGCAACCAGCCCCAGGACCAGCCGATCAGCAGCCAGCCCCAGGACCAGCCCGTCAGCAACCTGCAGGAGGAGAAATATGGATGTCAATTTTTGTAATCGTTTGATCTTCATGCCCAAGGAATGAGCCACCCCGCACGGCTGTCCAATGTGATAAGGATGTTACCGGGGAAGACGGGGATGGCGGTTAGTCATTTTCAGGACATAAAGTCTTCTTTTGAACTGTTCATCCCAGATACCATCTAGAAAATCTTTCTGGACTGCACTAATTTGGAGGGAAGGAGTGGGTTTTGGAGATAGATGGAAGGAGATAGACCAAACTCATTTACATGCATACTTTGGGGTTCTTATCCTTGCTGGTGTTTTCAGATCCAATGGGGAATCCACAGAATCCCTGTGGGATGCAGAAACCTTCAGATAACTTGTCTCTGGAAAAATTCAATTTTTTTTCCAGGATTATCCGCTTCGATACCCGAGACACCAGACCAGCAGGTACTCCGAGGCCAAAACATCACATGCTCTATTTTTTTTTTACTTCGCACAAGCTGGGACAGGGGCTCCTCAAGAGGAAGCTGACGATTGTAAGAGCAGTACGAAAAACAATGTCCCTAGTGTCCTACGTGCCAAAGAAAGGCAACAATGTAGTACCCAAAAATACACTGCATATGGATGGAAGAATCTGTGGCCAGGAACATCAAAACACAGAAATAATAATGTATTACAATGCCACAAAAGGAGGGGTGGACTGGCTACAGCTGCAAAAAGAAGAACCCTACGCAAGTTGTCATATTATTCCACATCTTGGACATCTTGGCGTACAATTCGTTTGTCGTCTGGATGGCGTTGAACCCAGATTGGAACAGAGGGAAGCTCCAGAGGAGACGGCTCTTTCGAGGAGTTGGGCAAGACGTTGGTAAGACCTCAAATCCAGAGGAGGCAGATCTTTCTCGGGGAGTTGGGCAAGACGTTGGTAAGACCTCAAATCCAGAGGCAACAATTCCCAAGAACCCCAGCTTCTGCAGCCATGGTGAGTAGGATTCAGGAGGAGGATGCTGGTGCCCCATGCGCCCCGACCCACAGAACCAACAACTCCAATACAGGAAGTAAGTGTGAGTGATGTTGTTGCATGTGTGTGTGTCTGACTCTCCTACCTCGGCCCGCTGTAACTATATGTATATGTGAGCGAGCGAGTGAATGAGTGAGGGGGTGAGTGAGTGAGGGGGTGAGTGAGTGAATTAGTGAGTGAGTGAGGGGGCGAGTGAGTGAATGAGTGAGTGAGTGAATGAGTGAATTAGTGAGTGAATGAGTGAATGAGTGAGGGGTGAGTGAGTGAGTGAGGGGGTGAGTGAGGGGGTGAGTGAGGGGGTGAGGGGGTGAGGGGGTGAGGGGGTGAGTGAGGGGGTGAGTGAGGGGGGGAGTGAGTGAGTGAGGGGGTGAGTGAGTGAGGGGTGAATGAGGGGGTGAGTGAGTGAGGGGGTGAGGGGGTGAGTTAGTGGGTGAGTGAGTGAGGGGGTGAGTGAGTGAGAAAAGGGGGTGAGTGAGTGAGTGAGTGAGTGAGTGGGTGAGATATTTTCATCATTCTAGATTGAAGCTGGTAGCAACCAGAAGAACCGTTGAGTTCTGTGTGGACCCAAGGACAGGAAGACACAGTACACATTCATCAAATGCACGAAATACATTCAACACAAACACAGTAAAACTCTGTCCCTCATGTGGTGTGCAGACCAGCTTTAACTTTTGTTCAATGGGGCTCATTTATAATTTCCATAGAATACTGTATGTAAAATGTATCCTTCCAATGTGTTCAGTTCAAGGCAATAAACATCAATAGTGATGAAAATCTTGTTTAATTTGTATTTGTTCAAGATAAACATGATTTATTCCACCCATGTCTTGATTATAATTGATTTTTGTTCACAAAAATCTAATTTTATATAAATAAAAAAACAGAGTAGCTCTTTTATTGATAAAATATTAACCATGCATACTGTCTATATTAACCATGCTGTCTATATTAACCATGCTGTCTATATTAACCATGCTGTCTATATTAACCATGCTGTCTATATTAACCATGCTGTCTATATTAACCATGCTGTCTATATTAACCATGCTGTCTATATTAACCATACTGTCTATATTAACCATGTATACTGTCTATATTAACCATGCTGTCTATATTAACCATGTATACTGTCTATATTAACCATGCTGTCTATATTAACCATGCTGTCTATATTAACCATGCTGTCTATATTAACCATGTATACTGTCTATATTAACCATGCTGTCTATATTAACCATGCTGTCTATATTAACCATGCTGTCTATATTAACCATGTATACTGTCTATATTAACCATGCTGTCTATATTAACCATGCTGTCTATATTAACCATGCTGTCTATATTAACCATGCTGTCTATATTAACCATGTATACTGTCTATATTAACCATGTATACTGTCTATATTAACCATGCTGTCTATATTAACCATGCTGTCTATATTAACCATGCTGTCTATATTAACCATACTGTCTATATTAACCATGCTGTCTATATTAACCATGTATACTGTCTATATTAACCATGCTGTCTATATTAACCATGTATACTGTCTATATTAACCATGCTGTCTATATTAACCATGTATACTGTCTATATTAACCATGCTGTCTATATTAACCATGTATACTGTCTATATTAACCATGTATACTGTCTATATTAACCATGTATACTGTCTATATTAACCATGCTGTCTATATTAACCATGCTGTCTATATTAACCATGCTGTCTATATTAACCATGCTGTCTATATTAACCATGCTGTCTATATTAACCATGCTGTCTGTATTAACCATGCTGTCTATATTAACCATGCTGTCTATATTAACCATGCTGTCTATATTAACCATGCTGTCTATATTAACCATGTATACTGTCTATATTAACCATGCTGTCTATATTAACCATGTATACTGTCTATATTAACCATGCTGTCTATATTAACCATGCTGTCTATATTAACCATGCTGTCTATATTAACCATGTATACTGTCTATATTAACCATGCTGTCTATATTAACCATGCTGTCTATATTAACCATGCTGTCTATATTAACCATGCTGTCTATATTAACCATGCTGTCTATATTAACCATGCTGTCTATATTAACCATGTATACTGTCTATATTAACCATGCTGTCTATAGTAACCATGCTGTCTATAGTAACCATGCTGTCTATATTAACCATGCTGTCTATATTAACCATGCTGTCTATATTAACCATACTGTCTATATTAACCATGCTGTCTATATTAACCATGTATACTGTCTATATTAACCATGCTGTCTATATTAACCATGCTGTCTATATTAACCATGTATACTGTCTATATTAACCATGCTGTCTATATTAACCATGTATACTGTCTATATTAACCATGCTGTCTATATTAACCATGCTGTCTATATTAACCATGCTGTCTATATTAACCATGCTGTCTATATTAACCATGCTGTCTATATTAACCATGTTGTCTATATTAACCATGCTGTCTATATTAACCATGCTGTCTATATTAACCATGCTGTCTATATTAACCATGCTGTCTATATTAACCATGCTGTCTATATTAACCATGTATACTGTCTATATTAACCATGTTGTCTATATTAACCATGTATACTGTCTATATTAACCATGCTGTCTATATTAACCATGCTGTCTATATTAACCATGCTGTCTATATTAACCATGTTGTCTATATTAACCATGCTGTCTATATTAACCATGCTGTCTATATTAACCATGCTGTCTATATTAACCATGCTGTCTATATTAACCATGTATACTGTCTATATTAACCATGTATACTGTCTATATTAACCATGCTGTCTATATTAACCATGCTGTCTATATTAACCATGCTGTCTATATTAACCATGCTGTCTATATTAACCATGCTGTCTATATTAACCATGTATACTGTCTATATTAACCATGCTGTCTATATTAACCATGCTGTCTATATTAACCATGCTGTCTATATTAACCATGTTGTCTATATTAACCATGCTGTCTATATTAACCATGCTGTCTATATTAACCATGCTGTCTATATTAACCATGCTGTCTATATTAACCATGCTGTCTATATTAACCATGCTGTCTATATTAACCATGTTGTCTATATTAACCATGCTGTCTATATTAACCATGCTGTCTATATTAACCATGCTGTCTATATTAACCATGCTGTCTATATTAACCATGCTGTCTATATTAACCATGCTGTCTATATTAACCATGCTGTCTATATTAACCATGCTGTCTATATTAACCATGCTGTCTATATTAACCATGCTGTCTATATTAACCATGCTGTCTATATTAACCATGCTGTCTATATTAACCATGCTGTCTATATTAACCATGCTGTCTATATTAACCATGCTGTCTATATTAACCATGCTGTCTATATTAACCATGCTGTCTATATTAACCATGCTGTCTATATTAACCATGCTGTCTATATTAACCATGCTGTCTATATTAACCATGCTGTCTATATTAACCATGCTGTCTATATTAACCATGCTGTCTATATTAACCATGTATACTGTCTATATTAACCATGCTGTCTATATTAACCATGCTGTCTATATTAACCATGCTGTCTATATTAACCATGCTGTCTATATTAACCATGCTGTCTATATTAACCATGCTGTCTATATTAACCATGCTGTCTATATTAACCATGCTGTCTATATTAACCATGCTGTCTATATTAACCATGTATACTGTCTATATTAACCATGCTGTCTATATTAACCATGTATACTGTCTATATTAACCATGCTGTCTATATTAACCATGCTGTCTATATTAACCATACTGTCTATATTAACCATGCTGTCTATATTAACCATACTGTCTATATTAACCATGCTGTCTATATTAACCATGCTGTCTATATTAACCATGCTGTCTATATTAACCATGCTGTCTATATTAACCATGTATACTGTCTATATTAACCATGCTGTCTATATTAACCATGTATACTGTCTATATTAACCATGCTGTCTATATTAACCATGCTGTCTATATTAACCATGCTGTCTATATTAACCATGCTGTCTATATTAACCATGTATACTGTCTATATTAACCATGCTGTCTATATTAACCATGCTGTCTATATTAACCATGCTGTCTATATTAACCATGCTGTCTATATTAACCATGCTGTCTATATTAACCATGTATACTGTCTATATTAACCATGCTGTCTATATTAACCATGCTGTCTATATTAACCATGCTGTCTATATTAACCATGCTGTCTATATTAACCATGTATACTGTCTATATTAACCATGCTGTCTATATTAACCATGCTGTCTATATTAACCATGTATACTGTCTATATTAACCATGCTGTCTATATTAACCATGTATACTGTCTATATTAACCATGCTGTCTATATTAACCATGCTGTCTATATTAACCATGCTGTCTATATTAACCATGCTGTCTATATTAACCATGCTGTCTATATTAACCATGCTGTCTATATTAACCATGCTGTCTATATTAACCATGCTGTCTATATTAACCATGTATACTGTCTATATTAACCATGCTGTCTATATTAACCATGTATACTGTCTATATTAACCATGCTGTCTATATTAACCATGCTGTCTATATTAACCATACTGTCTATATTAACCATGCTGTCTATATTAACCATGCTGTCTATATTAACCATGCTGTCTATATTAACCATGCTGTCTATATTAACCATGCTGTCTATATTAACCATGCTGTCTATATTAACCATGCTGTCTATATTAACCATGCTGTCTATATTAACCATACTGTCTATATTAACCATGCTGTCTATATTAACCATGCTGTCTATATTAACCATGTATACTGTCTATATTAACCATGCTGTCTATATTAACCATACTGTCTATATTAACCATACTGTCTATATTAACCATGTATTCTGTCTATATTAACCATGCTGTCTATATTAACCATGTATACTGTCTATATTAACCATGCTGTCTATATTAACCATGCTGTCTATATTAACCATGCTGTCTATATTAACCATGTATACTGTCTATATTAACCATGCTGTCTATATTAACCATGCTGTCTATATTAACCATGCTGTCTATATTAACCATGTATACTGTCTATATTAACCATGCTGTCTATATTAACCATGCTGTCTATATTAACCATGCTGTCTATATTAACCATGCTGTCTATATTAACCATGCTGTCTATATTAACCATGTATACTGTCTATATTAACCATACTGTCTATATTAACCATACTGTCTATATTAACCATGTATACTGTCTATATTAACCATGTATACTGTCTATATTAACCATGCTGTCTATATTAACCATGCTGTCTATATTAACCATGCTGTCTATATTAACCATGCTGTCTATATTAACCATGCTGTCTATATTAACCATGCTGTCTATATTAACCATGCTGTCTATATTAACCATGCTGTCTATATTAACCATGCTGTCTATATTAACCATGCTGTCTATATTAACCATGCTGTCTATATTAACCATGCTGTCTATATTAACCATGCTGTCTATATTAACCATGCTGTCTATATTAACCATGCTGTCTATATTAACCATGTATACTGTCTATATTAACCATGTATACTGTCTATATTAACCATGCTGTCTATATTAACCATGCTGTCTATATTAACCATGCTGTCTATATTAACCATGTATACTGTCTATATTAACCATACTGTCTATATTAACCATACTGTCTATATTAACCATACTGTCTATATTAACCATGCTGTCTATATTAACCATACTGTCTATATTAACCATGCTGTCTATATTAACCATGCTGTCTATATTAACCATGCTGTCTATATTAACCATGTATACTGTCTATATTAACCATGCTGTCTATATTAACCATGCTGTCTATATTAACCATGCTGTCTATATTAACCATACTGTCTATATTAACCATGCTGTCTATATTAACCATGCTGTCTATATTAACCATGCTGTCTATATTAACCATGCTGTCTATATTAACCATGCTGTCTATATTAACCATGCTGTCTATATTAACCATGCTGTCTATATTAACCATGCTGTCTATATTAACCATACTGTCTATATTAACCATGCTGTCTATATTAACCATGCTGTCTATATTAACCATGCTGTCTATATTAACCATGTATACTGTCTATATTAACCATACTGTCTATATTAACCATACTGTCTATATTAACCATGTATACTGTCTATATTAACCATGCTGTCTATATTAACCATGTATACTGTCTATATTAACCATGCTGTCTATATTAACCATGCTGTCTATATTAACCATGCTGTCTATATTAACCATGCTGTCTATATTAACCATGCTGTCTATATTAACCATGCTGTCTATATTAACCATGCTGTCTATATTAACCATGCTGTCTATATTAACCATGCTGTCTATATTAACCATGCTGTCTATATTAACCATGCTGTCTATATTAACCATGCTGTCTATATTAACCATGCTGTCTATATTAACCATGCTGTCTATATTAACCATGCTGTCTATATTAACCATGCTGTCTATATTAACCATGCTGTCTATATTAACCATGCTGTCTATATTAACCATGTATACTGTCTATATTAACCATGCTGTCTATATTAACCATGTATACTGTCTATATTAACCATGCTGTCTATATTAACCATGCTGTCTATATTAACCATGCTGTCTATATTAACCATGCTGTCTATATTAACCATGTATACTGTCTATATTAACCATGCTGTCTATATTAACCATGCTGTCTATATTAACCATGCTGTCTATATTAACCATGCTGTCTATATTAACCATGTATACTGTCTATATTAACCATACTGTCTATATTAACCATACTGTCTATATTAACCATGCTGTCTATATTAACCATACTGTCTATATTAACCATGCTGTCTATATTAACCATGCTGTCTATATTAACCATGCTGTCTATATTAACCATGTATACTGTCTATATTAACCATGCTGTCTATATTAACCATGCTGTCTATATTAACCATGCTGTCTATATTAACCATGCTGTCTATATTAACCATGCTGTCTATATTAACCATGCTGTCTATATTAACCATGTATACTGTCTATATTAACCATGCTGTCTATATTAACCATGTATACTGTCTATATTAACCATGCTGTCTATATTAACCATGTATACTGTCTATATTAACCATGCTGTCTATATTAACCATGCTGTCTATATTAACCATGCTGTCTATATTAACCATGCTGTCTATATTAACCATGCTGTCTATATTAACCATGCTGTCTATATTAACCATGCTGTCTATATTAACCATGCTGTCTATATTAACCATGCTGTCTATATTAACCATGCTGTCTATATTAACCATACTGTCTATATTAACCATGCTGTCTATATTAACCATGCTGTCTATATTAACCATGCTGTCTATATTAACCATGCTGTCTGTATTAACCATGCTGTCTATATTAACCATACTGTCTATATTAACCATACTGTCTATATTAACCATGCTGTCTATATTAACCATGCTGTCTATATTAACCATGTATGCTGTCTATATTAACCATGCTGTCTATATTAACCATGCTGTCTATATTAACCATGTATACTGTCTATATTAACCATGCTGTCTATATTAACCATGCTGTCTATATTAACCATGTATACTGTCTATATTAACCATGCTGTCTATATTAACCATGCTGTCTATATTAACCATGCTGTCTATATTAACCATGTATGCTGTCTATATTAACCATGCTGTCTATATTAACCATGCTGTCTATATTAACCATGTATACTGTCTATATTAACCATGCTGTCTATATTAACCATGTTGTCTATATTAACCATGCTGTCTATATTAACCATGCTGTCTATATTAACCATGCTGTCTATATTAACCATACTGTCTATATTAACCATGCTGTCTATATTAACCATGCTGTCTATATTAACCATGCTGTCTATATTAACCATGCTGTCTATATTAACCATGCTGTCTATATTAACCATGCTGTCTATATTAACCATGCTGTCTATATTAACCATGCTGTCTATATTAACCATGCTGTCTATATTAACCATGCTGTCTATATTAACCATGTATACTGTCTATATTAACCATGTATACTGTCTATATTAACCATGCTGTCTATATTAACCATGCTGTCTATATTAACCATGCTGTCTATATTAACCATGCTGTCTATATTAACCATGCTGTCTATATTAACCATGCTGTCTATATTAACCATGCTGTCTATATTAACCATGCTGTCTATATTAACCATGCTGTCTATATTAACCATGCTGTCTATATTAACCATGCTGTCTATATTAACCATGCTGTCTATATTAACCATGCTGTCTATATTAACCATGCTGTCTATATTAACCATGCTGTCTATATTAACCATGCTGTCTATATTAACCATGCTGTCTATATTAACCATGCTGTCTATATTAACCATGCTGTCTATATTAACCATGCTGTCTATATTAACCATGCTGTCTATATTAACCATGCTGTCTATATTAACCATGCTGTCTATATTAACCATGTATACTGTCTATATTAACCATGTATACTGTCTATATTAACCATGCTGTCTATATTAACCATGCTGTCTATATTAACCATGTATACTGTCTATATTAACCATGTATACTGTCTATATTAACCATGCTGTCTATATTAACCATGCTGTCTATATTAACCATGCTGTCTATATTAACCATGCTGTCTATATTAACCATGCTGTCTATATTAACCATGCTGTCTATATTAACCATGCTGTCTATATTAACCATGTATACTGTCTATATTAACCATGCTGTCTATATTAACCATGTATACTGTCTATATTAACCATGCTGTCTATATTAACCATGCTGTCTATATTAACCATGCTGTCTATATTAACCATGTATACTGTCTATATTAACCATGCTGTCTATATTAACCATGTATACTGTCTATATTAACCATGCTGTCTATATTAACCATGTATACTGTCTATATTAACCATGCTGTCTATATTAACCATGCTGTCTATATTAACCATGCTGTCTATATTAACCATACTGTCTATATTAACCATGCTGTCTATATTAACCATGCTGTCTATATTAACCATGCTGTCTATATTAACCATGCTGTCTATATTAACCATGCTGTCTATATTAACCATACTGTCTATATTAACCATGTTGTCTATATTAACCATGTATACTGTCTATATTAACCATGCTGTCTATATTAACCATGCTGTCTATATTAACCATGCTGTCTATATTAACCATGCTGTCTATATTAACCATGCTGTCTATATTAACCATGCTGTCTATATTAACCATGCTGTCTATATTAACCATGCTGTCTATATTAACCATGTATACTGTCTATATTAACCATGCTGTCTATATTAACCATGCTGTCTATATTAACCATGCTGTCTATATTAACCATGCTGTCTATATTAACCATGCTGTCTATATTAACCATGCTGTCTATATTAACCATGCTGTCTATATTAACCATGCTGTCTATATTAACCATGCTGTCTATATTAACCATGCTGTCTATATTAACCATGCTGTCTATATTAACCATGTATACTGTCTATATTAACCATGCTGTCTATATTAACCATGTATACTGTCTATATTAACCATGCTGTCTATATTAACCATGCTGTCTATATTAACCATGCTGTCTATATTAACCATGCTGTCTATATTAACCATGTATACTGTCTATATTAACCATGCTGTCTATATTAACCATGCTGTCTATATTAACCATGCTGTCTATATTAACCATGCTGTCTATATTAACCATGCTGTCTATATTAACCATGCTGTCTATATTAACCATGCTGTCTATATTAACCATGCTGTCTATATTAACCATACTGTCTATATTAACCATGCTGTCTATATTAACCATGCTGTCTATATTAACCATGCTGTCTATATTAACCATGTATACTGTCTATATTAACCATGCTGTCTATATTAACCATGCTGTCTATATTAACCATGCTGTCTATATTAACCATGCTGTCTATATTAACCATGCTGTCTATATTAACCATGCTGTCTATATTAACCATGTTGTCTATATTAACCATGCTGTCTATATTAACCATGTATACTGTCTATATTAACCATGTATGCTGTCTATATTAACCATGTATGCTGTCTATATTAACCATGCTGTCTATATTAACCATGCTGTCTATATTAACCATGTTGTCTATATTAACCATGCTGTCTATATTAACCATACTGTCTATATTAACCATGCTGTCTATATTAACCATGCTGTCTATATTAACCATGTATACTGTCTATATTAACCATGCTGTCTATATTAACCATGTATACTGTCTATATTAACCATGCTGTCTATATTAACCATGCTGTCTATATTAACCATGCTGTCTATATTAACCATGCTGTCTATATTAACCATGCTGTCTATATTAACCATGTATACTGTCTATATTAACCATGCTGTCTATATTAACCATGCTGTCTATATTAACCATGCTGTCTATATTAACCATGCTGTCTATATTAACCATGCTGTCTATATTAACCATACTGTCTATATTAACCATGCTGTCTATAGTAACCATGCTGTCTATATTAACCATGCTGTCTATATTAACCATACTGTCTATATTAACCATGCTGTCTATATTAACCATGTTGTCTATATTAACCATGTTGTCTATATTAACCATGCTGTCTATATTAACCATGTATACTGTCTATATTAACCATGCTGTCTATATTAACCATGTATACTGTCTATATTAACCATGCTGTCTATATTAACCATGCTGTCTATATTAACCATGTTGTCTATATTAACCATGCTGTCTATATTAACCATACTGTCTATATTAACCATGCTGTCTATATTAACCATGCTGTCTATATTAACCATGTATACTGTCTATATTAACTATGTATTCTGTCTATATTAACCATGCTGTCTATATTAACCATGCTGTCTATATTAACCATGCTGTCTATATTAACCATGTATACTGTCTATATTAACCATGTATACTGTCTATATTAACCATGCTGTCTATATTAACCATGTATACTGTCTATATTAACCATGTATACTGTCTATATTAACCATGCTGTCTATATTAACCATGCTGTCTATATTAACCATGCTGTCTATATTAACCATGTATACTGTCTATATTAACCATGCTGTCTATATTAACCATGCTGTCTATATTAACCATGCTGTCTATATTAACCATGTATACTGTCTATATTAACCATGCTGTCTATATTAACCATACTGTCTATATTAACCATGCTGTCTATATTAACCATGTTGTCTATATTAACCATGCTGTCTATATTAACCATGCTGTCTATATTAACCATGCTGTCTATATTAACCATGTATACTGTCTATATTAACCATGCTGTCTATATTAACCATGCTGTCTATATTAACCATACTGTCTATATTAACCATGCTGTCTATATTAACCATGCTGTCTATATTAACCATGCTGTCTATATTAACCATGTATACTGTCTATATTAACCATGCTGTCTATATTAACCATGCTGTCTATATTAACCATGCTGTCTATATTAACCATGCTGTCTATATTAACCATGCTGTCTATATTAACCATGCTGTCTATATTAACCATGTATACTGTCTATATTAACCATGCTGTCTATATTAACCATGCTGTCTATATTAACCATGTATACTGTCTATATTAACCATGCTGTCTATATTAACCATGCTGTCTATATTAACCATGCTGTCTATATTAACCATGCTGTCTATATTAACCATGCTGTCTATATTAACCATGCTGTCTATATTAACCATGTATACTGTCTATATTAACCATGTATACTGTCTATATTAACCATGCTGTCTATATTAACCATACTGTCTATATTAACCATGCTGTCTATATTAACCATGTATACTGTCTATATTAACCATGCTGTCTATATTAACCATACTGTCTATATTAACCATGCTGTCTATATTAACCATGCTGTCTATATTAACCATGCTGTCTATATTAACCATGCTGTCTATATTAACCATGCTGTCTATATTAACCATGTATACTGTCTATATTAACCATGCTGTCTATATTAACCATGCTGTCTATATTAACCATGTATACTGTCTATATTAACCATACTGTCTATATTAACCATGCTGTCTATATTAACCATGCTGTCTATATTAACCATGCTGTCTATATTAACCATGCTGTCTATATTAACCATGCTGTCTATATTAACCATGCTGTCTATATTAACCATGCTGTCTATATTAACCATGCTGTCTATATTAACCATGCTGTCTATATTAACCATGCTGTCTATATTAACCATGCTGTCTATATTAACCATGCTGTCTATATTAACCATGCTGTCTATATTAACCATGTATGCTGTCTATATTAACCATGCTGTCTATATTAACCATGCTGTCTATATTAACCATGCTGTCTATATTAACCATGCTGTCTATATTAACCATGTATACTGTCTATATTAACCATGTATACTGTCTATATTAACCATGCTGTCTATATTAACCATGCTGTCTATATTAACCATGTATACTGTCTATATTAACCATGCTGTCTATATTAACCATGCTGTCTATATTAACCATGCTGTCTATATTAACCATGCTGTCTATATTAACCATGCTGTCTATATTAACCATGCTGTCTATATTAACCATGCTGTCTATATTGCATGCAATTGATACAAGTCAACATCTACGTATTCAGTATATTTACGTAAATTGTTATGACTGCATTGTTTCTCTACCCAATAATGGTGTTGGTCATTGGCTGAATAATAAAAACATGAATCCCACACAAGGGTTAAATCACGTTAGGGATAATGTGCTGTATTGAGCGGAAGCAGGATACTGCGTGGTATTGAGCGGAAGCAGGATAATGTGTTGTATTGAGCGGAAGCAGGATAATGTGTTGTATTGAGCGGAAGCAGGATAATGTGTGGTATTGAGCGGAAGCAGGATAATGTGTTGTATTGAGCGGAAGCAGGATAATGTGTGGTATTGAGCGGAAGCAGGATAATGTGTTGTATTGAGCGGAAGCAGGATAATGTGTTGTATTGAGCGGAAGCAGGATAATGTGTTGTATTGAGTGGAAGCAGGATAATGCCCAGTGTTTGTTATTATGGTCCTAAATAGAAACTAGCAGTCTCTCCCAGCTCTTTAGGGACTCGTCACATTCAGTTAATTATCTTGAAGGCTCTGATCCTAAATAGAAACTAGCAGTCTCTCCCAGCTCTTTAGGGACTCGTCACATTCAGTTAATTATCTTGAAGGCTCTGATCCTAAATAGAAACTAGCAGTCTCTCCCAGCTCTTTGGGGACTCGTCACATTCAGTTAATTATTTTGAAGGCTCTGGTCCTAAATAGAAACTAGCAGTCTCTCCCAGCTCTTTAGGGACTCGTCACATTCAGTTAATTATTTTGAAAGCTCTGGGCCTTGGTCTAAATATTCTGACAAAGTAGAAACTAGCAGTCTCTCCCAAATCTTTATGGACTCGTCACATTCAGTTAATTATCTTGAAAGCTCTGGGCCTTGGTCTAAATATTCTGACAAAGTAGAAACTAGCAGTCTCTCCCAGCTCTTTAGGGACTTGTCACATTCAGTTAATTATCTTGAAAGCTCTGGGCCTTGGTCTAAATATTCTGACAAAGTAGAAACTAGCAGTCTCTCCCAGCTCTTTACGGACTTGTCACATTCAGTTAATTATCTTGAAGGCTCTGGTCCTAAATAGAAACTAGCAGTCTCTCCCAGCTCTTTAGGGACTTGTCACATTCAGTTAATTATTTTGAAAGCTCTGGGCCTTGGTCTAAATATTCTGACAAAGTAGAAACTAGCAGTCTCTCCCAGCTCTTATGGGACTTTACACATTCAGTTGTTCATCGATTTGCGGTGGTTGTCTTGGTTGGTGTAATTAATTTTCCTTCCGTCATTAGGTCGAATTACAATATTCAGACTGACACACAAACACAATCAGTCATGGATCTCATGCAACCACATAGTATTCCTCTGTTCCTCCATTTTAAATAATTCACTAAGAGTTCTAAAGGCATAAACAAAACATGAGACTCATTTGTGTGTTACACGCTTCATAGTTCAGTCATTGTTGCAATTGTTGCTTTCTCCTCAATAAACTGCAGCAATGAGTCTGATATTGTATTCAAGCCGGTAACGACACCAGAATCCTCCGGTTCAATAGTCATCGACCCAGAGAAAGTGTCCGGTTTGAAATTAATATGATAATATTGTTGTTGTATACAAACAACCAATCAGGGCATTTCCCTGGAGAGATGGGGCTGCTGTAAGGCAACACTACTGAGTACGATTCAAATGCTGCACTACTTTTGAACACGGTTCATAGTTCAGCCAGGTCACCCGTGATACAAGTCAGTATTCGACGTCCATCCATGTCTAAGGACGTCGGGAGATGAAGTGAAGAAAGTGTTGCGGACGGATATGGTGGATGGGCGTAAGCATCTGCCTCTGATTCCAAAGGTTGCAAATTCAAATCAAAAGATAAAACGATTTTGATTTTTTTGTTTTAAGACTATCCCAAACCTTACCGTAACGATTTGGAGTTAATGCCTACAACGTATAAATTTAGATGCTAGTAGATATGGATAGACTTCCAGTCATTGCGCTAATGCTAGTTAGCATTGGCTCGTGAAACTACGTCTAACTTCCTTCATACTGGACCGTGCAATCCTTCCCCTTCCTTTTCCACATGTTATGTTACAGCCTTATTCTAAAAATGATTAAATTCACTTTTTTAATTCATAAATCTACACACAATACCCCATAATGACAAAGCTTAAAACAGGTTATTCGATTTTTTTGCAACTTTATAAAAAATATATATTTATCCTTTCTGGGAAGGGGGGTTCCGCTAGCGGAAAAGCTGGTGAAATTGCAGGGTGCCAAATTCAAACAGAAATCTTATAATTAAAATTCCTCAAACATACAAGTATTATACACCATTTTAAAGATAAACTTCTTGTTAATCCAACCACAGTGTCCGATTTCAAAAAGGCTTTACGGCGAAAGCACACCATGCAATTATGTTAGGGCAGTGCCTAGCCACAAACCATACAGACATTTTCCAGCAAAGGAGAGGTGTAACAAAAGTCAGAAACAGCGTTAAAATTAATCACTTACCTTTGATGATCTTCATCTGATGGCACTCCCAGGTCTCCATGTTAGACAATAAATGTTTGTTTTGTTCGATAAAGTTAATCTTTATGTCCAAATACCTCCTTTTTATTCACGTGTTTAGTCCAGTAATCCAAATGCACAAAGCACGGGCACAAAGTCCAGACGAAATGTCAAAAAAGTTCCATTAAAGTTCGTAGAAACATGTCAAACGATGTTTCTAATCAATCCTTAGGGTGTTTTTATCATAAATATTCAATAATGCTTCAACCGGACAGTTTTCATTAGAAAGGAAAGGGAACAAACGTTGCGCTCGCAGCCACGCGCGATAAACAACTCATGGCTTTCAGCCACTTGCATTAACCTCTCTTGGGTACGTGAGACATTAGCGTCCCACCTCTTCAACAGCCAGTGAAACTGCTGGGCGCCAAATTCAAATACAGAAATACTGTAACGACTGTCTTCGGGTGAAAGAGGAGGACCAAGATGCAGCGTGAATATCATCCATATTTAATGGGAAATACTTAAACACCGAACAAAACAACAAACCGACAAAAAGGAACGAAGACGATACAGTCCCGTAACGTGAACACTGGTACACTGGAACAGGAACAATCACCCACAAACAAACAGTGAAAACAGGCTACCTTAATATGGTTCCCAATCAGAGGCAATAACAAACACCTGCCTCTGATTGAGAAACATATTAGGCCAAACAAACCCAACATAGAAAGACAAAACATAGAATGCCCACCCAGCTCACGTCCTGACCAACTAAACAAAGGAAATAAGGTCAGGAACGTGAAAAATACTCATAAAAATTCAGAAAACAAAAGATATTTTACATAGGTTTAAAGATGAACTTCTTGTGAATCCAACCACGGTGTCAGATTTAAAAAATGCTTTACGGCAAAAGCATACCGTACAATTATTTGAGAACATAGCCCACTAGACAAATCATTACAAACAGTAACCAGCCAAGTAGATGAGTTACACAAGTCAGAAATAGAGATAAAATGTATCCCTTACCTTTGATGATCTTCATATGGTTGCTGTCAGCAGACATTCATTTACTCAATAAATGTTCCTTTTGTTCGATAAAGTCTCTTTATATTCAAAAACCTCAGTTTTGTTCGCGCGTTTTCTTCAGTAATCCACAGGCTCAAACGCAGTCAAAACAGGCAGACAAAAAAAATCAAGTTCATAGAAACATATCAAACGATGTTTATATTCAATCCTCAGGTTGTTTTTAGCCTAAATAATCAATAATATTTCAACCGGACAATAACATCGGATATTTTAAAGGTAAACAAGAAAGGCACTATCTCGGTCTTGCGCATGAAAAAGCTCTGTGACACAGCAGGGTCCACTAATTCAGACTGCTCTTTCTTCCTCATTTTTCAGAATACAAGCCTGAAACAATTTCTAAAGACTGTTGACATCTAGTGGAAGGCATAGGAACTGCAATTTGAGTCTTAAGTCAATGGATACTGTAATGGCATTGAATAGAAAACTACAAAACCAACAAAGAAACTACATCCTGAACGGATTTCTCAGATTTGCGCCTACCAAATCAGTTCTGTTATATTAACAGATACTATTTTAACAGTTTTGGAAACTTTAGAGTGTTTTCTATCCAAATCCACCAGTTATATGCATATCATATCTTCTGGGGCCGAGAAGCAGGCAGTTTAATTTGGGCATGCATTTCATCCAAAATTCCAAATGCTGCCCCCTACCCTAGAGAAGTTAAGTGATCTTATACTCTCCCCTTTCAAAATAGATGCCTGAAACAACTTCTAAAGACAGTTGACATCTACTGGAAGCCTTAGGAAGTGCAATCTGACCCCACAGGCACTGGATATTCGATAGGCAATGAGTTGAAAAAGTACAAACCTCAGATTTCCCACTTCCTGGTTGGATTTCTCTCAGGTTTTTGCCTTCCATATGAGTTCTGTTATACTCACAGACATTATTTTATTTATTATTTCATTATTTTAAAAGTTGTGGAAAATTTAGAGTGTTTTCTATCCAAATCTACTAATTATATTCAAGCTTCTGGGCCTGAGTAACAGGCAGTTTACTCTGGGCACGCTTTTCATCCAAACTTCCCAATGCTGCCCCCTATCCCCCCTAAAGAGGTTTGAAACACCATATTTTATAAGTGTTCAGACCCTTTGCTATGAGACTCGAAATTGAGCTCAAGTGCATCCTATTTCCATTGATCATCCTTGAGATGTTTCTGCAACTTGATTGGAGTCCACCTGTGGTCAATTTAATTGATTGGACATGATTTGGTGAGGCAAAAACATTTCTATATAACATCCCACAGCTGACAGTTCACGGCAGAGCAAAACCTAAGCTATGTGGTCAAAGAAATTGTCCCGTAGAGCTCCGAGACAGGATTGTGTTGAGGCACAGATCTGGGGAAGGGTACCAAAAAATATCAGCAGCATTGAAGGTCCCCAAGAACACAGTGGCCTCCATCATTCTTAAATAGAAGAAGTTTGGAACCACCAAGACTCTTCCTAGAGCTGGCCGCCCGGCCAAACTGAGCAATCGGGGGAGAAGGGCCTTGGTCAGGGAGGTGACCAAGAACCCGATGGTCACTCTGACAGAGCTCCAAAGTTCCTCTGTGGAGATGGGAGAAACTTCCAGAAGGACAACCATCTCTAGTGCACTCCACCAATCAGGTCTTTATAGTAGAGTGACCAGACGGAAGCCACACCTCAGTTAAAGGCACATGACAGCCCACTTGGAGTTTGCCAAAATCCACCTAAAGGACTCAGACCATGAGAAACAAGGTTTTCTGGTCTGATGAAACCAAGATTGAACTCCTCGGCCTGAACGCCAAGTGTCACATCTGGAGGAAACCTGGCACCATCCCTATGGTGAGGCATTGTGATGGCAGCATCATGCTGTGGGGATGTTTATCAGCGGCAGGGACTGGGAGACTAGTCAGGATTAAGGAAAAGATGTACGGAGCAAAGTAAAGAGAGCTCCTTGATGAAAACCTGCTCCAGAGTGCTCATGACCTCAGGCTGGGATGAAGTTTCAGCTCCCAACGACCCTAATCACACAACCAAGTCAATGCAGGATTGGCTTCGGAATAAGACTCTGAATGTCCTAGAGTGGCCTAGACAGAGCTCAGACTTTAACCTGATCAAACATCTCTGGAGAGACCTGAAAATACCTGTGCAGCGATGCTACCCATCCAGCCTGACAGAGCTTGAGAGGATCTGCAGAGAAGAATGGGAGAAACTCCCCAAATACAGGTTTGCCGAGCTTGTAATGTCATACCCAAGAAGACTTGAGTCTGTAATCGCTGCCAAAAGGTGCTTCAAAAAAGTACTGAGTAAAGGGTCTGAATACTTATGTAAATATGATATTTCAGTTTATTGATATTATGAAAACCTGTTTTTGCTTTGTCATTATGGAGGTATTGTGTGTAGATTGATGCAAAAAAAAAAAACAATTTAATCAATTTTAGAATAAGGCTGTAACGTAACAAAAGGTGTAAAAAGTCAAGGGGTCTGAATACTATCCGAATATACTTACTACTATATACATTAAAATGGTATCCACAAGTTCATCTGACTGGGGAAGTGTATCATGGCCAAAATCCCAAATTATCCCCAAAAAAGTACCGTAAAAATTCAGAGTTCATTTTCAGAAAATTTGCCATTTGGAACCACTTTGAAATTTGATGTTTGAAAAACATGGATGAATATCTAATTCTGACGTGAGAATATGAGAGCTGGTAGTTAGCCAATAGGGCTCTCAATAGGTCAAAGGTTGTTAACTAGATGGTGGCATTTGAATCCAGCAGGGAGAAAGACGGGTAGAGAGAAAAAGAGAGAGGGGTAGACATTTGGGGTAGACATCTGGGCCTAAACCACACCAAACAACAGACACTATGGAACACAAAGCTTTTACTATCTCATCCTGAAATATACAAGGTCAGAGGTCATCTGCCTTTGGCCTAAAGAGCAGGAACCCAGACTTCAAATAAATTAGAAATACAGACATTGTCATCCTACAAGAAACATGGTATAAAGGAGACGGACCGACTGGTTGTCCTCTAGGTTACAGAGAGCTGGTAGTCCCATCCACCACACTACCAGGTGGGTGGTATAGAGGAGACGGACCGACTGGTTGCCCTCTAGGTTACAGAGAGCTGGTAGTCCCATCCACCACACTACCAGGTGGGTGGTATAGAGGAGACGGACCGACTGGTTGCCCTCTAGGTTACAGAGAGCTGGTAGTCCCATCCACCACACTACCAGGTGGGTGGTATAGAGGAGACGGACCCACTGGTTGCCCTCTAGGTTACAGAGAGCTGGTAGTCCCATCCACCACACTACCAGGTGGGTGGTATAGAGGAGACGGACCGACTGGTTGCCCTCTAGGTTACAGAGAGCTGGTAGTCCCATCCACCACACTACCAGGTGGGTGGTATAGAGGAGACGGACCGACTGGTTGCCCTCTAGGTTACAGAGAGCTGGTAGTCCCATCCACCACACTACCAGGTGGGTGGTATAGAGGAGACGGACCCACTGGTTGCCCTCTAGGTTTCAGAGAGCTGGTAGTCCCATCCACCACACTACCAGGTGGGTGGTATAGAGAAGACGGACCCACTGGTTGCCCTCTAGGTTACAGAGAGCTGGTAGTCCCATCCACCACACTACCAGGTGTGAAACAGGGAAGAGACTCAGGGGTTATGCTAATGTGGTATAGAAGAGACCTAATTAGAGTTAGGCGTCCCGCTAGTGAAAACAGGAACATTTTACATCTGTCTAGAAATTAATAAGGAAATTCTCTCAACAGAGAAAAAAAAATGTCCTCCTGTGTGCTACCTATACCCCCCCACTAGAATCCCCATACTTTAACGATGACAGCTTCTCCATCCTAGAGGGGGATATTAACAATTTCCATGCCCAGGGACATGTACTAGTCTGTGGTGACCTAAATGCCAGAACTGGACAAGAACCTGACACCCTCAGCACACCTGGAGGTGACAGCATTCCATCCCCCATATGCCCCCCTAGGCAAAACTACGACAACATAACCAACCAAAACGGGTCACAACTCCTGCAGCGCAGTAAATTTGACCTCTCAGCTTCCCTTTCATATCTAAAAATGTAAAGCAGAAAACCGAAGAAAATGAACAATAATGACAAATGGTTTGATGAAGAATGCAACAACCTGAGAAATAAATTGAGAAAAATATCCAACCAAAAACATAGAGACCCAGAAAACCTGAGTCTACTCCTTCACTATGGTGAATGACTAAAACAATACAGAAAACCTGAGTCTACGCCTTCACTATGGTGAATCACTAAAACAATACAGAAAACCTGAGTCTACGCCTTCACTATGGTGAATCACTAAAACAATACAGAAAACCTGAGTCTACGCCTTCACTATGGTGAATCACTAAAACAATACAGAAAACCTGAGTCTACACCTTCACTATGGTGAATCACTAAAACAATACAGAAAACCTGAGCCTTCACTATGGTGAATCACTAAAACAATACAGAAATACATTACAGAAAAAGAAGGAACAGCACGTCAGAAATCAGTTCAATGTATTTGAAGAATCCATAGAATCTAACCACTTCTGGGAAAATTGGAAAACACTAAACAAAGATTTGTGTATGGATAAACCATTTCTCCAATCTTTTGGTATTGTTGGCTCTATAACAAAGAACAAGCAGCAAATATATATACATGACCAAATACAAATCTTAGAATCAACTATTAAAGACTACCAGAACCCACTGGATTCTCTAATTACATTGAATGAACTACAGGACTAAATACAAAACCCTCCAACCCAAAAAGGCCTGTGGTGTTGATGGTATCCTCAATGAAATGATAAAATATACAGACAACAAATACCAATTGGCTATACTTAAACTCTTTAACATCCTCATTAGCTCTGGCATCTTCACCGATATTTGGAACCAAGGACTGATCACCCCAATCCACAAAAGTGGAGACAAATTCAATCTCAATAACTACCGTGGGATATGCGTCAACAGCAACCTTGGGAGAATCCTCTGCAGTATCATTAACAGCAGACGCGTACATTTCCTCAGTGAAAACAATGTACTGAGCAAACGTCAAATTGGCTTTTCACCATATGATTGTATGACAGACCTCATATTCACCCTGCATACCCTAATTGACAAACAAACAAACCAAAACAAAGTCTTCTCATGCTTTGTTGATTTCAACAATGATTTCGACTCCCTTTGGTATGAGGGTCTGCAATACAAATAGATGGAAAGTAGTGTTAGGGGGAAAAACATAAGACATTACAAAATCCATGTACACAAACAGGTGTGCGGATAAAATTGGTAAAAAAATAACACATTTCTTTCCACAGGGCCTTGGGGTGAGACAGGGATGCAGATTGAGCCCCACCCTCTTCAACATATGTATCAACGAATTGGCGAGGGCACTAAAACAGTCTGCAGCACCCGGCCTCACCCTGCTAGAATCTGAAGTCAAATGTCTACTGTTTGCTGATGATCTGGTGCTTCTGTCCCCAACCAAGGAGGGCCTACAGCAGCACCTAGATCTGTCCCCAACCAAGGAGGGCCTACAGCAGCACCTAGATCTGTCCCCAACCAAGGAGGGCCTACAGCAGCACCTAGAAATTCTGCACAGATTCTGTCAATAAATCTCAATAAGACCAAAATAATGGTGTTCCAAAGGGTCTAGTTGCCAGGACCATAAATACAAATTCCATCTTGACAGTTTCCCTAGAGCACTCAAAAAAACTATACATACCTCGCCCAAACATCAGCCCCAAAGAACTTCCGCAAAGCTGTGAACTATCTAAGAGAGAAGGCGAGAAGGGCATTCTACATTCTATGCCATCAAAAGGAACATAACATTCAACAAACCAATTATGATTTGGCTAAAAATATTTGAATCAGTTATAGAACCCATTGCCCTCTATGGTTGTGAAGTTTGGGGTCCACTCACGAACCAATTATTCACCAAATTGAGACTCTGCTAAAATATCCTCCATGTACAATGTAAAAACACCAAATAATGCAGAGCAGACTTAGGCCGATACCCGCTAATTATCAAAATCCAGAAAATAGCCATTAAATTCTACAACCACATAAAATGAAGCGTTTCCCTAACAGAGCCATCACCTACTGAGACATGAACCTGGAGAAGAGCCCCTAAGCAAGCTGGTCCTGGGGCTCTGTTCACAAATACACCCCACAGAGCCCCAGGACAGCAGCACAATTAGACCAAATCATGAGAAAACAAAAGGATATTTCTTTCCAAGATGTCAAGTAATTAACAAAAAAAGAGCAAACTAGAATGCTTTTTGGCCCTAAACAGAGAGTACACATTGGCAGAATACCTGACCACTGTGACTGACCCAAAATGAAAGAAAGCTTTGACTATGTACAGACTCAGTGTGTCACGTTCATCATAAGGGATGGACCAAGTTGCAGCGTGCGTAGAGTTCCACATATTTTAATAAAAAGAAACTCACCAAACAAAACAAAACAAGCACAAACTAAACGTCTTGGACTACTCACAGGCAGCTACACAAACACAAGATCCCACAAAGCGGAAATGGCTGCCTAAATATGAACTCCAATCAGAGACAACGATAAACAGCTGCATCTGATTGGGAACCATAAAAGGCCAACATCGACATATAAAACGCCTAGATGACCCACCCTAAATCACACCCCGGCCAAAATAGAGAATAAAAGCTCTCTATGGTCAGGGCGTGACACAGTGAGCATAGCCTTGCTATAGAGAAAGGCCGCCGTAGGCAGACCTGGCTCTCAAGAGAAGACAGGCTATGTGCTCACTGCTCACAAAATGAGGTGGAAACTGAGCTGCACTTCCTAACCTCCTGCCAAATGTATGAACGCCTTAAAGATACATATTTCCCTCAGGTTACACAGACCCAAAAATTATTTCAAAACATACCCAGTTTTGATCAATTCCCATATCTACTGGGTGAAATTCCACAGTGTGCCATGACAGCAGCAATATTTGTGACCTGATTCCACAAGAAAAGGGCAACCAGTGAAGAACAAACACCATTGTAAATACAACCTATATTTATGCTTATTTATTTTCCCTTTTGTACTTTAACTATTTGTTTACTGTACATTATTATTTATTTTTTTATCCCATTTTCTCCCCAATTTTTGTGGTATCCAATCGCTAGTAATTACTATCTTGTCTCATCGCTACAACTCCCGTACGGGCTCGGGAGAGACGAAGGTCGAAAGCCATGCGTCCTCCGAGGCACAACCCAACCAAGCCGCACTGCTTCTTTAACACAGCGCGCCTCCAACCCGGAAGCCAGCCGCACCAATGTGTCGGAGGAAACACCGTGTACCTGGCCCCCTTGGTTAGCGCGCACTGCGCCCAGCCCGCCACAGGAGTCGCTGGAGCGCAATGAGACAAGGAAATCCCTACCGGCCAAACCCTCCCTAACCCGGACGACGCTAGCCCAATTGTGCGTCGCCCCACGGACCTCCCGGTCGCGGCCGGCTGCGACAGAGCCTGGGGGCGAACCCAGAGACTCTGGTGGCGCAGTTAGCACTGCGATGCAGTGCCCTCGACCACTGCGCCACCCGGGATGCTACTGTACATTTTTATTGTTTATTTAACTTTAGTTTATTTTCTATTTCACTTGCTTTGTTAATGTAAAAATATGTTTCCATGCCAATAAAGCCCCTTGAATTGAGAGAGAGACAGAAAGAAAGAGAGAGAGGTACAGAGAGAGAGAGAGAGAGATAGAGAGAGAGAGCGAGACAGAAAGAAAGAGAGACTGGTACAGAGAGAGAGAGAGAGAGAGAGAGAAAGGGAAAGATAGAGAGAGAGAGAGAGAGATAGGTAGAGAGAAAGAGAGAGAGAGAGAGAGAGAGAGAGATAGAGAGAGAGAGAGAGAGAGAGATAGAGAGATAGAGAGAGAGAGAGAGAGAGAGAGAGAGAGAGAGAGAGAGAGAGAGAGAGAGAGAGAGAGAGAGAGAGAGAGAGAGAGAGAGAGAGAGAGAGAGAGAGAGAGAGGGATAGAGGGATAGAGGGATAGAGGGATAGAGGGATAGAGAGAGGGGGATAGAGGGATAGAGAGAGAGAAAGGGAAAGATAGAGAGAGAGAGAGAGAGAGAGAGAGAGAGAGAGAGAGAGAGAGAGAGAGAGAGAGAGAGAGAGAGAGAGAGAGAGAGAGAGAGAGAGAGAGAGAGAGAGAGAGAGAGAGAGAGAGAGAGAGAGAGAGAGAGAGAGAGAGGTAGAGAGAGAGAGAGAGAGGTAGAGAGAGAGAGAGAGAGGTAGAGAGAGCAGAAGAGTGCTACATATCCTCTCATCTCCTCTCAGAGTTACGCAGACACAGTCCACCTCCAAAATGGCACCCTATTCCCTATTTAGTGCACTACTTTTGACCAGGGCCCATAGGAATAGGGTGCCATTTGGGACGCAATGCCACAGACTGCTGCTGAAGCTGAACCTCTATATCCTCAGCTCTGGTGATTTCTCCATTTTATAGATATGGCCTCCGAGAGTGATTTGATGAAAATGTAAAATGAAATATCCGCCAAATAATTTGAAGTGGGCCTGGTGATTTTATTCCATCGTGACTATAAATCAAAAAACCAGACACCTCATAAATTTAAGTTGATGTAGTGTTTTTGATTCAAAGTAGAACTCTTCAACATCCTATGCCCTATTAATGAGCACTACTTTTGACCAGATCCTTATGTGGTATGGTCAAAAGCAGTGCACTAGAGGGAATAGGGTGCAGTTTACAACGCTACCTAGGAGTGGATGGCACATACTAGTATCCAGGGGCGGGGGGGGTCATGTCCCCCCCACATTCTGAAATTACCTTTTTGTCAGTTTTATATAATACAAAAAACGGCAACGTTGTGCCTAACCTGGAATATTAGGTATGTTTTTTTTCTTTGTATTATCTTTTACTAAATCTATTGTGTTATATTCTCCTACATTAATTTCACATTTCCACAAACTTCAAAGTGTTTCCTTTCAAATGGTACCAAGAATATGCATATCCTTGCTTCAGGTCCTGAGCTACAGGCAGTTAGATTTGGGTTTGACATTTCAGGGGAAAATTGAAATATAGTGGGCTAATCCTCATTTAAGGAGTAGGAAGATTTCCAGACAGAGAAATATGGGTGTTCAATTCTTAGGTCTCTTTCTAGGCAATGTAGTAAAACTATAGCCTGATTTGTAAGTTTCCTTGGACAGATAACTGCACCTTGCATAAGGCTACAGCCTACTCGATTTGATTGAGACGACACACACACACCTGACGACACACACACACCTGACGACACACACACACCTGATCTCTCAGGTATGACAACTGAACTGGTTCAGCAAGAATGATGACAGCCACACTTGCTACGTTTTGCACAGGCCTATAGGATATAGCCTACCTTTTAGGAGGATGACTTGCAGGCAGAGACAAATAAATGGGTAATCAATACTTATTTAAAATGAAAAGGGTAATCAATACTTATTGAAAATGAAAAGGGTAATCAATAATTATTGAAAATGAAAAGGGTAATCAATACTTATTGAAAATGAAAAGGGTAATCAATACTTATTGAAAATGAAAAGGGTAATCAATACTTATTGAAAATGAAAAGGCGCAACGCTCGCTCACCAAAGCAGCCTAACCTATATGGTCCCCATAGTAACCTAACCCATGGTCCCCATAGTAACCTAACCCATGGTCACCATAGTAACCTAACCCATGGTCCCCATAGTAACATAACCCATGGTCACCATAGTAACCTAACCCATGGTCACCATAGTAGCCTAACCTATGGTCCCCATAGTAACCTAACCCATGGTCACCATAGTAACCTAACCCATGGTCACCATAGTAACCTAACCTATGGTCCCCATAGTAACCTAACCCATGGTCACCATAGTAACCTAACCCGTGGTCCCCATAGTAGCCTTACCCACGGTCACCATAGTAACCTAACCCATGGTCACCATAGTAACCTAACCTATGGTCCCCATAGTAACCTAACCCATGGTCACCATAGTAACCTAACCTATGGTCCCCATAGTAACCTAACCCATGGTCACCATAGTAGCTTAACCTACGGTCCCCATAGTAACCTAACCCATGGTCACCATAGTAACCTAACCTATGGTCACCATAGTAGCCTTATCCACGGTCACCATAGTAGCCTGACCCATGGTCCCCATAGTAACCTAACCTATGGTCACCATAGTAGCCTTATCCACGGTCACCATAGTAGCCTGACCCATGGTCCCCATAGTAACCTAACCTATGGTCACCATAGTAGCCTTATCCACGGTCACCATAGTAGCCTTACCCACGGTCACCATAGTAACCTAACCTATGGTCACCATAGTAGCTTAACCCGTGGTCCCCATAGTAACCTAACCTATGGTCCCCATAGTAACCTAACCCATGGTCCCCATAGTAACCTAACCTATGGTCCCCATAGTAACCTAACCTATGGTCCCCATAGTAACCTAACCCATGGTCACCATAGTAACCTAACCCGTGGTCCCCATAGTAGCCTTACCCATGGTCACCATAGTAACCTAACCTATGGTTCCCATAGTAACCTAACCTATGGTCCCCATAGTAACCTAACCCATGGTCACCATAGTAACCTAACCTATGGTCCCCATAGTAACCTAACCCATGGTCCCCATAGTAACCTAACCTATAGTCCCCATAGTAACCTAACCCATGGTCCCCATAGTAACCTAACCTATTGTCCCCATAGTAACCTAACCCATGGTCCCCATAGTAACCTAACCCATGGTCCCCATAGTAACCTAACCTATGGTCCCCATAGTAACCTAACATATGGTCCCCATAGTAACCTAACCTATGGTCCCCATAGTAACCTAACCTATGGTCCCCATAGTAACCTAACCTATGGTCCCCATAGTAACCTTACCCACGGTCACCAAAGCAGCCTAACCCATGGTCACCATAGTAACCTAACCTATGGTCCCCATAGTAACCTAACCCATGGTCACCATAGTAACCTAACCTATGGTCCCCATAGTAACCTAACCCATGGTCCCCATAGTAACCTAACCTATGGTCCCCATAGTAACCTAACCCATGGTCCCCATAGTAACCTAACCTATGGTCCCCATAGTAACCTAACCCATGGTCCCCATAGTAACCTAACCTATGGTCCCCATAGTAACCTTACCCACGGTCACCAAAGCAGCCTAACCCATGGTCACCATAGTAACCTAACCTATGGTCCCCATAGTATCCTTACCCACGGTCACCATAGTAACCTAACATATGGTCACCATAGTAACCTAACCTATGGTCACCATAGTAGCCTTACCCACGGTCACCATAGTAACCTAACCTATGGTCACCATAGTAGCTTAACCCGTGGTCCCCATAGTAACCTAACCTATGGTCACCATAGTAGCCTTATCCACGGTCACCATAGTAGCCTGACCCATGTACACCATAGTAACCTAACCCATGGTCCCCATAGTAACCTAACATATGGTCACCATAGTAACCTAACCCATGGTCACCATAGTAGCCTAACCCATGGTCACCATAGTAGCCTAACCCGTGTTTACCATAGTAACCTAACCTATGGTCACCATAGTAGCCTTACCCACGGTCACCATAGTAGCCTGACCCATGTACACCATAGTAACCTAACATATGGTCACCATAGTAACCCAACATATGGTCACCATAGTAACCTAACCCATGGTCACCATAGTAGCCTAACCCGTGTTTACCATAGTAACCTAACCTATGGTCACCATAGTAGCCTAACCCATGGTCACCATAGTAGCCTAACCCGTGTTTACCATAGTAACCTAACCTATGGTCACTATAGTAGCCTTACCCACGGTCACCATAGTAGCCTGACCCATGTACACCATAGTAACCTAACATATGGTCACCATAGTAACCTAACATATGGTCATCATAGTAACCTAACCCATGGTCACCATAGTAGCCTAACCCATGGTCACCATAGTAGCCTAACCCGTGTTTACCATAGTAACCTAACCTATGGTCACCATAGTAGCCTTACCCACGGTCACCATAGTAGCCTGACCCATGTACACCATAGTAACCTAACATATGGTCACCATAGTAACCCAACATATGGTCACCATAGTAACCTAACACATGTGAGCATTGTACCTTTTCCTTTTCAATGATGACTACATTTTTTGCACTTCGACTCACGTTGGTTGCGCACCCTCCACTTCTTAACATTACCAATATTCATTTACAGACATTGTCGTAAACTACAATCTAATCACATTTAAGTAAATTTCATATTCAAGATAACTGCCACGTGATTCTCCGCTCATGTAGGCAGCCTTGAACCGCTCAACTAGTAGAGGGAGTTGAAGCAGTGAATTCCCGAGAGTGTGAATAACGCGAAAAATACGTTATTGTAATACAATAGGTGGGCTGATACATACAAAGAAGAAAGAGAACCGTTTCCAAATAATCTGTGGGACAACAACAATATCTGTCTGACGTCCCGCTCCCGCCCGCAGCATGAAAAATGCAGACCACGCTGCAATGATTCCTGAGTGAATGCAGAGTGCAGTCAGTACACAACACTGTGCTCATCTTAGCAGGATCAAACGGTGACAGGCGTACCAGCAGGGTCAGACAGACAGGGAAGACCGGTTTTTACAGAGCTCAGGTGAATTTTGCAGTATATTAATAACAATATTAGTGAATAATACAAGGCTCCATCTTGATTTGATGGGTCGACCTACAGTCAGTGGTGGGAAAAGAACCCCATTGTCATACTTGAGTAACAGTAAAGATACCTTAATAGAAAATGACTTAAGTAAAAGTCAAATTCACCAGCTAAAATACTACTTGAGTTAAAAATCTAAAAGTATTTGGTTTTAAATTTACTTAAGTATCAAAAGTAGATGTAATCGCTAAACTATACTTTTACTTTTTAGGGATGGGGGCAGCATTTTCACTTTGGATGAATAGCGTGCCCAAATTGAACTGCCTCCTACTCAGTCCCCGTTGCTAATTTATGCATATTATTATTACTATTGGATATAAAACACTCTGGCGTTTCTAAAACTGTTTGAACTATGTCTGTGAGTATAACAGAACTCATATGGCAGGCAAACTTCCAAACAGGAAGTGGAAATTCTGAGGCTGGTTGATATTCAACTCTTCGCCTGTTCAAATCCCTGTAAGATATGGATCTGTTTGCACTTCCTACGCCTTCCACTGGATGTCAATAGTCTGTAGAACGTTGAATGAAGTTTATGCTGTGTTGTGGGGCCGGATGAGAGGGGAATGAGTCAGTGGTCTGGCAGATTGCCAATTCCTGGTCACACGCTTTCCTCATGATATCGCCTTGCGTTCCATAACTTCTACAGATATGAAGGAACTCTCCGGTTGGAACGTTATTGGATATATATGATAACAACATCCAGAAGATTGATTCTCTACTTAGTTGGACCACTTTATTCGACCTGTGATATAACTTTTTTAAGTTTTCGTCCGACGTTATGCGGGACTTGCACGAGCGTTTGGATATGTGTACTAAACGCGCTAGCAAAAGTAGCTATTTGGACATAAATAATTGACATTATCGAACAAAACAACAATTTATTGTGGAACTAGGATTCCTGCGAGTGCATTCTGATGAAGATCATCAAAGGTAAGGGAATATTTATGATGTAATTTCGTATTTCTGTTGACTCCAACATGGCGGAGAAATATTGTTTCTATCTGAGCGCCGTCTCAGATTATTGCATGTTGTGCTTTTTCCGTAAAGTTTTTTTGAAATCTGAAACAGCGGTTGCATTAAGAACAAGTGTATCTTTAATTATATGTAAAACATGTATCTTTCATCAAAGTTTATGATGAGTATTTCTGTTATTTGATGAGGCTCTTTGCAATTTATCTGGATATTTTGGAGGCATTTCTGAACATGGCGCCAATGTAAACTGAGGTTTGTGGATATAAATATGCACATTATCGAACAAAAAATACATGTATTGTGTAACATGATGTCCTATGAGTGTCATCTGATGAAGATCATCAAAGGTTAGTGATTCATTTTATCTCTATTTCAGCTTTTTGTAACTGCTATCTTTTGCTGGGAAAATGGCTGTGTGTTTTTTGGACTTGGCGGTGATCTAATGTAATCATATGTTGTGTTTACGCTGTAAAACATTTTTTAAATCGGACATGATGAGTAGATTAACAAGATGTTTATCTTTCATTTGCTGTATTGGACTTGTTAATGTGTGAAAGTTACATATTTCAAAAAAATGTTTTTGAATTTCCCGCGCTGCCTTTTCAGCGGAATGTGTGTCCTAGAAAGGTTAACCTCTCTGGGATATGTGGGACCACCTGTCCTAGAATTAAGTATCAAAAATATAAAATAAATATAAAATAAAAAATTCCTTATATTAAGCAAACCAGACGACATTCGTGTTTAGTGAGTCCGCCAAATCAGAGGCATTATAGGGATGACCATGGATGTTCTCTTGATAAGTGTGTGAATTAAACAATTTTCCTGTCCTGCTAAGCATTCAAAATGTAACTAGTACTTTTGGATGTCAGGGGAAAGGTAAGGAGTAAAAAGTACATTATTTTCTTTAGGAATGTAGTGAAATAAAAGTAAAAGTTGTCAACGGTATAAGTTGTAAAGTAAAGTACAGATACCATAAAAAAACGACTTATGTAGTACTTTTGAAGTATTTTTACTTAAGTACTTTCCACCATTGCCAACAGTAGCTTCAGGAAAGCAGCTTAAGAGTACTAAAGAGAGTAATGGTCATTTAAATTACTGAAACATTGATTATATTATTGGACGATATAATGTATAAATGTACACCTAGATAATTATTTGTCATGCCTCATTTTAGGAGGATCAGATTGTGACAGCGATCTCAGCAGGTTCGGGCAGCCAGGGAAGACCAGTCTGTGACGAACGTGAGGTGAATCCTCCACAGATACAACACTTTATTCTCTCTGTCCAACAAACACTGGACGAGCCAGATGTTATTTTAAGATAGTCTGTCAAACCTCCAAAGTGGATTTCCAAACCGTATCAAGGGTTGATAGAGGTTTTTCCCAAATGACACAAAAACATGCAAAACAAAAAATGTGAGGAAGACCTGGGAGACGCTATTGATGATGATGATGAATGGATACAGATGTGATTGAATGCCCAGTCATTTTCATATAATCTCAGACATACGTTACTACAGTTTAAGACCATCCATAGAGCATCCTAAACGCCAGTGAAACTGAATATCATGCCCTCGGAGATGTAATTCCTCCGCCGGAGATGTAAAACACAAAAAGGGGACATATTTGCATATGGTCTTGTGAAGACTGGCTGAATTCTGACATTTACATTTTACATTTAAGTCATTTAGCAGACGCTCTTATCCAGAGCGACTTACAAATTGGTGCATTCACCTTATGACATCCAGTGGAACAGCCACTTTACAATAGTGCATCAAGATCTTTTAAGGGGGGGGGGGGGGGGGGGGGGTCAGGAGGATTGCTTTATCCTATCCTAGGTATTCCTTAAAGAGGTGGGGTTTCAGGTGTCTCCGGAAGGTGGTGATTGACTCCGCTGTCCTGGCGTCGTGAGGGAGTTTGTTCCACCATTGGGGTGCCAGAGCAGCGAACAGTTTTGACTGGGCTGAGCGGGAACTGTACTTCCTCAGTGGTAGGGAGGCGAGCAGGCCAGAGGTGGATGAACGCAGTGCCCTTGTTTGGGTGTAGGGCCTGATCAGAGCCTGAAGGTACTGAGGTGCCGTTCCCCTCACAGCTCCGTAGGCAAGCACCATGGTCTTGTAGCGGATGCGAGCTTCAACTGGAAGCCAGTGGAGAGAGCGGAGGAGCGGGGTGACGTGAGAGAACTTGGGACAAAGACTATGCTCTTTTATCTTTTATCTCAGCAGGACTACAGATTCTCCCTTCTCCCTGTTTTCGTTTGCTTGAACATTGTTGATACTGGAGACTGTTATCAGTAGAAACTGTGTAACCTAGCATTTATAGCAGCTAAGAAAGGCATTGTCATTCATTGGAAGTTTGGTTATCCTCCCACAATATCAAGTTTTGTTTATGGCTATACTGGGAAACTTTCATAAGGTCTGGATAACTTATATGGAAATCAGTACAACTAAAGGAGTCCTACTGTATTCCATGTCGCAAATAGCACTCTTTTTCCTTTATAGTGCACTACTTCCCATATGGTTCTGGTCACAAGTAGTGTACTATATAGGGAATAGGGTGCTCATTTTAATCACAGATAAGGATCGCAACCTTGACAAAGCCACAAGAGTTTCTTGATTTGCTTACATTTCATTCAGAGAGCTCTGACACTGCTGAGCTCCAAGAGAACACACACAGTAATTCAATCATCTTTGTCATCCTGTAAATAATGAAAGACATTCTAAATGGAAGGTTTTCTGATTGACAGGTTCAATGGGCACAGACACGCTATGACGCTAGCATCATCTTTCTCATTCTCTCACTCATTCTCTCTCTCTCTCTCTCTGTTTCTCATTCTCTCATTCTCTCTCTCTCGCTCTCTCTCTCTCTCTCTGTTTCTCCTGCTCTCCCTCCCTCTCTCTCTCCCTCCCTCCTTCTCTCCCTCTCTCTCTCTCTCTCTCTCTCTCTCTCTCTCTCTCTCTCTCTCTCTCTCCCTCTCTCTCTCTCTCTCTCTCTGTTTCTCCTGCTCTCCCTCCCTCTCTCCCTCCCTCCTTCTCTCCCTCTCTCTCTCTCTCTCTCGGTGTGGGTTTTCTCTTTCCTTCTCTCCCTCTCTCTCTCTCTCTCTCTCTCTCTCTCTCTCTCACCTCCTTCTCCCCACTCTCTGTCTCTGTCAGTTCCAAGAAGTTAAATAAAAATATTACAAACAATGAATTCATAGAAATGTGTTTCCATCCCAAATAGATTTCTTTAATCTAAAACACCGCTGGAATGTTTTAGAATATATATGATGATTTCATTTCCTACCGGTCTCCTGAGCCCGTATCAGTGCATTTGCATTCAGCCAGCTTCTAATTCATCAAACACATTGGCTGAGCGTTTAAGCAGTTGAACATGTAGCTCTCTAAAAAGAGGGGATATTGCAGAGAGAAGAACACACTCTGTATGGACAGGGCACCATTCACTGTAAAAACTACAGAAGATGAAAACGAAGAAGAAATAAACACTAAAGATACATAACGTTCGGGAAAAGAAAGCACATTTGTTTGTTTTTTTCTTGCGTAAATAGTTTTGTTGTATGCCATTGTGAATTTTGACAGAGCACAAAGGGTAAAGTAAAAGTAAACTCCACTTTTCCTTTCAACGGGGCGACATCATCATGACTGGGAGAAAGAGGGTGTGATATTTGTGAAATATTAGTTTGCTTTTGATTCTTGCATTCTGAATAACTTATTACGGATATTGGACAGGAATGAAGAGACAAACAAGAAAACAGCTGGATGATAATCGACACACAGACAGACAGACAGACAGACAGACAGACAGACAGACAGACAGACACACACACAGACAGACAGACAGACAGACAGACAGACACACAGACAGACAGACAGACAGACAGACAGACAGACACACACACACACACACACACACACACACAGACAGACAGACAGACAGACAGACAGACAGACAGACAGACAGACAGACACACACACACACACACACACACAGACAGACAGACAGACAGACAGACAGACAGACAGACACACAGACACACAGACAGACACACACACACACACACACACACACACAGACAGACAGACACACACACACACACACACACACACACACACACAGACATACACACACACACACACACACACACACACACACACACACACACACACACACACACACACACACACACACACACACACACACACACACACACACACACACACACACACACACACACTCACACACAGACAGACAATAACTGGAATGTTCAGATTCTGAAAACAGAATAACTGTGTTGTGACAATTCATATCAGAGACGACAAAACAAGAATTCAAGAAACGATCAGCTAGAATAAAGAGAAGAATAGAATGCAAAGAATTAATAACACCAAGGACTCTGCCTAAATGAGTCACCGACGAGGTGCATCTAGTTAGGATAACTATGCCAAGTCACCGACGAGGTGCATCTAGTTAGGATAACTATGCCAAGTCACCGACGAGGAGCATCTAGTTAGGATAACTATGCCAAGTCACCGACGAGGTGCATCTAGTTAGGATAACTATGCCAAGTCACCGACGAGGAGCATCTAGTTAGGATAACTATGTCAAGTCACGGACGAGGAGCATCTAGTTAGGATAACTATGTCAAGTCACCGACGAGGAGCATCTAGTTAGGATAACTATGTCAAGTCACCGACGAGGAGCATCTAGTTAGGATAACTATGCCAAGTCACCGACGAGGAGCATCTAGTTAGGATAACTATGTCAAGTCACCGACGAGGAGCATCTAGTTAGGATAACTATGCCAAGTCACCGACGAGGAGCATCTAGTTAGGATAACTATGCCAAGTCACCGACGAGGAGCATCTAGTTAGGATAACTATGTCAAGTCACCGACGAGGAGCATCTAGTTAGGATAACTATGTCAAGTCACCGACGAGGAGCATTTAGTTAGGATAACTATGCCAAGTCACCGACGAGGAGCATCTAGTTAGAGACGAGGGAGGGCCCATTCTTTCTTCCAGGACACAGAGGAAGTGTGGTCAATCCGTCAACTAACTGCATCCTAAATCTCACCTTATTCCTTATGTAGTGCACTGCTATTGGCATCAAAAGTAGTGCACTATACAGGGAATAGGGCCCTGGTCTAAAGTAGTGCACTATACAGGGAATAGGGCTCTGGTCTATAGTAGTGTACTATATATGGAATAGGGCCCTGGTCTAAAGTAGTGTACTATATAGGGAATAGGGCTCTGGTCTAAAGTAGTGCACTATATAGGGAATAGGGCTCTGGTCTAAAGTAGTGCACTATATAGGGAATAGGGCTCTGGTCTAAAGTAGTGTACTATATAGGGAATAGGGCTCTGGTCTAAAGTAGTGCACTATATGGGGAATATGGTGCCATTTGGGACACGCACCTACTGTCTGTCTGTATCAGCTGACTAGTATGTCAATCCACGACTCATTATGAAATGAGAATTTATGCACCATAGTTGTTAGCGCCGTCTTCTCCTTTCTTCTGTCTAAAATAATGTGCTACGGGAACCTACGAGTTCATAGTAAGGTGATGTGTCTTGACTGATCTTTCAGACTTTGAGCGATTTGATACCAGTGGGATCGTAAAATATTGTTGGTATCTCAGATGCAGCAGAAAATGTAAAGATTTAAAAAGGTTCTATAAAGAAAAATGTCTCGACTCTCAAAAAGCAATTGTTTGTCATACAAATGTAAAAAGCATGTCAAACATCCTCCCAGTGAAGCACCTATGGAAGAATTGCCAGAACATTCTGAGATAACAAATATATTTTGGGCTCCGCTGGGGTTGAATCATCCTGGTCTTTTCTCAGGGTCTGCAGTAAGCAGTATGCAGTATACAGTATACACTATACAGTCTACAGTATGCAGTATACAGTATACACTATACAGTCTACAGTATGCAGTATACACTATACACTATACAGTCTACAGTATGCAGTATACAGTATACACTATACAGTCTACAGTATGCAGTATACAGTATGCAGTATACACTATACAGTCTACAGTATGCAGTATACACTATACAGTCTGCAGTAAGCAGTATGCAGTATACAGTATACACTATACAGTCTACAGTATGCAGTATGCAGTATACAGTATACACTATACAGTCTACAGTATGCAGTATACAGTATACACTATACAGTCTACAGTATGCAGTATACACTATACACTATACAGTCTACAGTATGCAGTATACAGTATGCAGTATACACTATACAGTCTACAGTATGCAGTATACACTATACAGTCTGCAGTAAGCAGTATGCAGTATACAGTATACACTATACAGTCTACAGTATGCAGTATACAGTATACACTATACAGTCTACAGTATGCAGTATACACTATACACTATACAGTCTACAGTATGCAGTATGCAGTATACACTATACAGTCTACAGTATACAGTATGCAGTATGCAGTATACACTATACAGTCTACAGTATGCAGTATACACTATACACTATACAGTCTACAGTATGCAGTATACAGTATACACTATACAGTCTACAGTATGCAGTATACAGTATACACTATACAGTCTACAGTATGCAGTATACAGTATACACTATACAGTCTACAGTATGCAGTATACAGTATACACTATACAGTCTACAGTATGCAGTATACAGTATACACTATACAGTATACAGTATGCAGTATGCAGTGTACAGTATGCAGTATACAGTATACAGTATACAGTATGCAGTATACAGTATACAGTATACATTATACCGTATGCAGTATGCAGTATACAGTATACAGTATACAGTAGGCAGTATACAGTATGCAGTATACAGTATGCGGTATGCAGTATACAGTATGCAGTATGCAGTATGCGGTATGCAGTATACAGTATAGAGTATGCAGTATGCAGTATACAGTAGGCAGTATACAGTAGGCAGTATACAGTAGGCAGTATACATTAGGCAGTATACAGTATACAGTAGGCAGTATACAGTAGGCAGTATACAGTAGGTAGTATACAGTAGGCAGTATGCAGTAGGCAATAGGCAGTATACAGTAGGCAGTATACAGTATGCAGTATGCAGTATGCAGTACACAGCAGACAGTATACAGTAGGCAGTATACAGTATGCAGTATGCAGTATGCAGTATGCAGTATACAGTATGCAGTACACAGTATGCAGTATGCAGTGTGCAGTACACAGTAGGCTGTATACAGTATGCAGTATGCAGTATGCAGTATACAGTATGCAGTATGCAGTATGCAGTATGCAGTATGCAGTACACAGTAGGCAGTATACAGTATGCAGGACACAGTAGGCAGTACACAGTATGCAGTACACAGTAGACAGTATACAGTATGCAGTATGCAGTATGCAGTATGCAGTACACAGTAGGCAGTATACAGTATGCAGTATGCAGTACACAGTAGGCAGTATACAGTATGCAGTATGCAGTATGGAGTACTCAGTAGGCAGTATACAGTATGCAGTATGCAGTATGCAGTATACAGTATGCAGTATGCAGTATGCAGTATGCAGTACACAGTAGGCAGTATACAGTATGCAGTATGCAGTACACAGTATGCAGTACACAGTAGGCAGTATACAGTATGCAGTATGCAGTACACAGTAGGCAGTATACAGTATACAGTATGCAGTATGCAGTATGCAGTACACAGTAGGCAGTATACAGTATGCAGTATGCAGTACACAGTAGGCAGTATACAGTATGCAGTATGCAGTATGCAGTATGCAGTACACAGTAGGCAGTATACAGTATGCAGTATGCAGTACACAGTAGGCAGTATACAGTATGCAGTATGCAGTACACAGTAGGCAGTATACAGTATACAGTATGCAGTATGCAGTATGCAGTACACAGTAGGCAGTATACAGTATGCAGTATGCAGTACACAGTAGGCAGTATACAGTATGCAGTATGCAGTATGCAGTACACAGTAGGCAGTATACAGTATGCAGTATGCAGTACACAGTAGGCAGTATACAGTATGCAGTATGCAGTATGCAGTATGCAGTACACAGTAGGCAGTATACAGTATACAGTATGCAGTATGCAGTACACAGTATACAGTATGCAGTATGCAGTACACAGTAGGCAGTATACAGTATGCAGGACACAGTAGGCAGTATACAGTATGCAGTACACAGTAGGCAGTAAACAGTATGCAGTATGCAGTACACAGTAGGCAGTATACAGTATGCAGTATGCAGTATACAGTATACAGTATGCAGTATACAGTATGCAGTATGCAGTATGCAGTACACAGTAGGCAGTATACAGTATGCAGTTCACAGTAGGCAGTATACAGTATGCAGTACACAGTAGGCAGTATACAGTATGCAGTATGCAGTATGCAGTAGGCAGTACACAGTATGCAGTATGCAGTACTCAGTAGGCAGTACACAGTAGGCAGTATGCAGTATACAGTATACAGTATGCAGTATACAGTATGCAGTATGCAGTATGCAGTACACAGTATGCAGTATGCAGTTCGCAGTACACAGTAGGCAGTATACAGTATGCAGTACACAGTAGGCAGTATACAGTATGCAGTACACAGTAGGCAGTATACAGTATGCAGTATGCAGTAGGCAGTACACAGTATGCAGTATGCAGTACTCAGTATGCAGTAGGCAGTACACAGTATGCAGTATGCAGTAGGCAGTATACAGTATGCAGTATGCAGTATGCAGTACACAGTATGCAGTATGCAGTAGGCAGTACACAGTATGCAGTATGCAGTACACAGTAAGCAGTATGCAGTACTCAGTATACAGTATGCAGTATGCAGTACACAGTAGGCAGTATACAGTATGCAGGACACAGTAGGCAGTATACAGTATGCAGTACACAGTAGGCAGTATACAGTATGCAGTATGCAGTATACGGTATACAGTATGCAGTATACAGTATGCAGTATGCAGTATGCAGTACACAGTAGGCAGTATACAGTATGCAGTACACAGTAGGCAGTATACAGTATGCAGTACACAGTAGGCAGTATACAGTATGCAGTATGCAGTAGGCAGTAGGCAGTACACAGTATGCAGTACTCAGTAGGCAGTACACAGTAGGCAGTATACAGTATGCAGTACACAGTAGGCAGTATACAGTATGCAGTATGCAGTACACAGTAGGCAGTATACAGTATGCAGTATGCAGTATACGGTATACAGTATGCAGTATACAGTATGCAGTATGCAGTATGCAGTACACAGTAGGCAGTATACAGTATGCAGTACACAGTAGGCAGTATACAGTATGCAGTACACAGTAGGCAGTATACAGTATGCAGTATGCAGTAGGCAGTAGGCAGTACACAGTATGCAGTACTCAGTAGGCAGTACACAGTAGGCAGTATGCAGTATACAGTATACAGTATGCAGTATACAGTATGCAGTATGCAGTATGCAGTACACAGTATGCAGTATGCAGTATGCAGTACACAGTAGGCAGTATACAGTATGCAGTACACAGTAGGCAGTATACAGTATGCAGTATGCAGTACTCAGTATGCAGTAGGCAGTACACAGTATGCAGTATGCAGTAGGCAGTATACAGTATGCAGTATGCAGTATGCAGTACACAGTATGCAGTATGCAGTAGGCAGTACACAGTATGCAGTATGCAGTACTCAGTATACAGTATGCAGTATGCAGTACACAGTATGCAGTATGCAGTACTCAGTATACAGTATGCAGTATGCAGTACACAGTAGGCAGTAGACAGTATGCAGTATACAGTATGCAGTAGGCAGTACACAGTATGCAGTATGCAGTACACAGTAGGCAGTATACAGTATGCAGTACACAGTAGGCAGTATACAGTATGCAGTATACAGTATGCAGTAGGCAGTACACAGTATGCAGTATGCAGTATGGAGTATGACGCCTGTTGATATTTCCTTCTTCTGTTCCTCAGACAATAGACAACATAAATACCTCATCTCTCTGGTAAATGTCTCCCAAATAAATTCTCACAACAGTTAAATATTCTATTCACTGCAGCTTACTGTATTTCAAAACACTTCCTACCACTTTATAACAATAGTAATGGTCCCCCTCCACCCTACTTTGACTTCTTCACCACAAAATGGCTTCCTGCTCTATGTCTCCCTGGCGGCAGTCCTTTGTTGTAGTGATGTCACGTTGTGTAGAGCGGGTTGGAGCCGGGTTAGAGGCCTTCAATGATGTTGAATGTTTTATGACTGTGTGCTTTGTGTTGCAGTCAGACTCTGCCCCCCCCCCCCCCCCCCCCCCCTTTGTCGCTCTGAGAGACTGGGACACGGAATCACCTATTCCACAATGCACGCACACATCCTTAAAACCACTTGGAATGAATGTTTAAAAATGTTTAACCTGACTTGTTTCTGTTTTAACCCTGTAACGGAATTAGTCAACGTTTCACGGTAAAGTCTACACCTGTAGTATTCGGCATTAAGTGACAAATACCTTTTCGATTTCAATTAATGCATCAAAAATAGAGATCGATGAGATATTTTTGGTTTCATCTATGGACAACAGTAGAAGAGTTGTGTACAGCACATACAGTACCAGTCAAAAGTTGGATTCACCTTCTCATTCAAGGGTTTTTCTTTATTTTTACTATTTTCTACATTGGAGAATAATGTATAGTGAAGATATCAAAACTATGAAATAACTCATATGGAATCGTGTAGTAAACAAAAAAAAGTGTTAAACAAATCTAAATATATTTGAGATTTGAGATTCTTCAAAGTAGCCACCCTTTGCCTTGATGACAGCTTTGCAAACTCTTGGCATTCTCTCAACCAGCTTCATGAGAAATGCTTTTCCAATATTCTTGAAGGAGTTCCCACATATGCTGAGCACTTGTTGGCTGTTATTCCTTCACTCTGTGGTCCAACTCATCCCAAACCATCTCAATTGGTTTGAGGTCGGGTGATTGTGGAGGCCAGGTCATCTGATGTAGCACTCCATCACTCTCCATCTTGGTCAAATAGCCCTTACATAGCCTGGAGGTAATTGTCCCTATAGTCCCACTAAGCGCAAACAAGATGGGATGGTGTATCGCTGCTGAATGCTGTGGTAGCCATGCTGGTTAAGTGTACCTTGAATTATATAAAAATCCCAGACAGTGTCACCAGCAAAGCACCCCAACACCATCACACCTCCTCCTCCATGCTTCACGGTGGGAACCCCACACCATCACACCTCCTCCTCCATGCTTCACAGTGGGAACCCCACATGCAGAGATCGTACGTTCACCTACTCTGCATTTCACAAAGACACGGTTGTTGGAACCAAATATCTCACATTTGGACTCATCAGACCAAAGGACAGATTTCCACCGGTCTAATGTCCATTGCTCGTGTTTCTTGGCCCAAGCAAGTCTCTTATTCTTATTGGTGTCCTTTAGTAATAGTATCTTTGCAGCAATTCAACCATGAAGACCTGATTCACGCAGTCTCCTCTGAACAGTTGATGTTGAGACGTGTCTGTTACTTGAACTCTGAAGCATTTATTTGGGCTGCAATTTCTGAGGCTGGTAACTCTAATGAACGTATCCTCTGCAGCAGAGGTAACTCTGGGTCTTCCTTTCCTGTGGCGGTCCTCATGAGACCCAGTTTTATCATAGCGCTTGATGGTTTTTGTGACTGCACTTAAATTTTCCAGATTCACTGACCTTCATGTCTTAAAGTAATGATGGACTTCTGTATCTTCTGTATACCACCCCTACCTTGTCACAACACAACTGATTGGCTTAAACACATTAAGAAGGAAATAAATTGCACAAATTAACAAGGCACACCTGTTAATTTAAAAGCATTCCAGGTGACTACCTCACGAAGCTGGTTGAGAGAATGCCAAGAGTGTGCAAAGTTGTAATCAAGGCAAAGGGTGGCTACTTTCAAGAATCTCAAATATAAAATACATTTAGATTTGTTTAACACTTTTCTTGTTACTACATGATTCCATATGTGTTATTTCATAGTTTTGATGTCTTCACTATAATTATTCTATAATTGTCACGCCCTGACCTTAGTTCCTTTGTTATGTCTCTATTTTGGTTTGGTCAGGGCGTGAGTTGAGGTGGGCATTCTATGTTTTTGTTCTATATTTTATATTTCTATGTGTTTGGTCGGGTGTGGTTCTCAATCAGAGGCAGCTGTCTATCGTTGTCTCTGATTGAGAACCATACTTAGGTAGCCTCATTCCCACCTGTGTTTTGTGGGTAGTTGTTTTCTGTTGTGTGTCTGCACCAGCCTGAACCGTTTCGGTCGTTCCCTTTGTTATTTTTGTTATTTCAGTGTTCATTAAATAAATATGGACACGTACCATGCTGCACCTTGGTCCTCTCCTTCCAACATCCGTTACAACAATGTAGAAAATAGTAAAAATTATGAAACCCTTGAATGAGTAGGTGTGTCCAACCGTTCGACTGGTACTCTATATAAGAGTATGCTGTACTCTACCATCATAGTATTTATTGGGCTTGTGGAGCTCATTGGTGACATAGATTGTATCATTTTTTTTTAAATCATTGACGTAACTGATTAGGGGAATGTAATAATTGTAACCAGTGGCAATAGTCAATCGTAATCAACTCTAGTATCCCATAGAGAGTTCCTCAAAGCAACAGACAGTAGCTCCACACGGTGTGCAGTCGTAAATCAATCAATCTATCAAATGATATTTTACAAAGTCCTTTTTAACATCAGCAGTGGTCAGAAAGTGCTTTACATTTAATAAGTAGTGGTATTATGCAGTTAACTTCTTAAGGAGATATACTGTAGCTTGGTGTAGGAACAGACTGGTATAGACAGTATCTGAAATAGTGTAGCTTGGTGTAGGAACAGACTGGTACAGACAGTATCTGATATACTGTAGATTGGTGTAGGAACAGACTGGTACAGACAGTATCTGATATACTGTATCCCTAACCCTAACCCCTAACCCTAACCCCTAACTCCTAACCCTAACCCTAACCCCTAACCCTAACCCCCTCACAGGATGAGAAGTGTCACGTAACACCATAAAGGATAGACATATTTGTGTGTGTGTGTGTGTGTGTGTGTGTGTGTGTGTGTGTGTGTGTGTGTGTGTGTGTGTGTGTGTGTGTGTGTGTGTGTGTGTGTGTGTGTGTGTGTGTGTGTGTGTGTCATGTCAAAACTCAATACTTCCCTGTGTGTGTGTGTGTGTGTGTGTGTGTGTGTGTGTGTGTGTGTGTGTGTGTGTGTGTGTGTGTGTGTGTGTGTGTGTGTGTGTGTGTGTGTGTGTGTGTGTGTGTGTGTCATGTCAAAACTTCATTAGATACAGTACAATAGTCTTTAGATACAGTAAAAAAGTATTTTGATACAGTAGAATAGTCTTTAGATACAGTAGAATAGTCTTTAGATACAATAGAATAGTCTTTAGATACAGTAGAATAGTCTTTAGATACAGTAGAATTGTCTTTAGACACAGTAAACGAGTCTTTAGATACAGTAGAATAGTCTTTAGATACAGTAGAATAGTCTTTAGATACAGTAGAATAGTCTTTAGATACAGTAGAATAGTCTTTAGATACAGTAGAATAGTCTTTAGATACAGTAGAATAGTCTTTAGATTCAGTAAAAGCTTCGACAAAAAGGGTTGTAATTTCATGTTATTACATGTCCATTTCATATAATTGACTGGACACTGTGTCTTTCTGTCCACTACGACAATAAAGTAATGGAAACGTAATTACAATCAGAAAGAGAAAGAGGAAATGGTTTGAGATGACCATCTGTGAACCACCTGTATCTATGCTATGTTTCTCAGCCTTCCATTTCCGAGAGGAGAGGAAAGGAGAGAGGGAGAACAACAAAGGGAGAGAGCAGAGGGAGAGAGAGAGGCGAGAGAGAGTGAGAAGAGAGTGGAGAGAGAGAGAGAGAAGAGAGTGGAGAGAGAGAGAGCTTCAGTCCATTTGTCTGAACACATTCTGAGAAATGTGTCAGGCGGCTATCGCCACGGAGACCAATCTGGAGGTAAGTGCACATATTGTTTGCCTCACACATCCTGCTCATTGAATTCTGGGAAATTGCCTTGCCTCAAACAAAGGTTGTCATTATTTTGTCACTCAGCGTCCCAAGTGACATTTACAGCAAATAACTTCAACAGACCAAAGACACACACACACAAGCACACGCACACACACACAAACACACACAAACACACACACACACACATATATATATCCGAAAGGAAACGGGCTGAAATGACACAGAGCAAATATGAAGTCATTATGTTTTTTTGTATTTCTGATACTAAAATAACCGTCTGTGTTCAGGAATACCTGGTGGGTTCTATGTTTAATATGCAGAACACTTTGAACTAAAAGAACCTTCGTTGTTCAGGAATACCTGGTGGGTTCTATGTTTAATATGCGGAACACTTTGAACTATGGAGGTGGAATATGCAGCCAATCATTGACATTATAAAACTGAACTACCAATGTTTATTAACACGAGTAAGAAGCTGATGAACATTCATCTTTAAATACATAAAATATTTTACTTTTTATTTGGATCCTGGTTGGAGGGTAGTCTCCTTTTAAAACACAAATGTTAGTCCCTTTCAGTACTTGTTAACCGGACAAATAAACTGAGCGTTATCTGTCATTCTGTGTTTCAGGATGATGCGTCTCTCATTCCACTAACTTCCTGGTTCTGTGAGGAAGACATTAAGATAAACACACATCTCTATTGGCACACACACACACACCACACCACACCACACCACACCACACCACACCACACACACACCACACCACACCACACCACACCACACCACACACACACACACACACACACACACACACACACACACACACACACACACACACACACACACACACACACACACACACACACATAGTACATAGTACTCTGGACACAAAACGTTCCTCACTTGTAACACAGGCTGTCCAATGATCAAAACAGTGCATTGTGCATTCATATCTTTAAAGAAACCTTGCACCTGCAGAATCATTGGTTCAAATAACTCATTAATCATGAAATACCAAAGGAACATTCATTTAGATCACCCACACACCAGATACCGATAGTTTCACTGTGTAGTTGTTCGTACAGTCATTAAATATTGTAGGACAAAATATGTGATACATGTTTCATTATGCTACTAAACGTAAATACATCACTGTAAAAGGACTAGTAGAGAGAATACTACAGACACAGTGGAATCATTGAACAAAATATGAAATGTATTGATGAAATACAATAAAATCACAACATAGGTTTCTTTGAATCAAAGCAAAAATAATTAGCTACAAAAAAGACTACAGTAAAACTACTGTAAAACGTCAACTGCAGTGTTCCTCACCTGGCTTACTGTAAAACATCAACTGCAGTGTTCCTCACCTGGCTTACTGTAAAACATCAACTGCAGTGTTCCTCACCTGGCTTATTGTAAAACATCAACTGCAGTGTTCCTCACCTGGCTTACTGTAAAACGTCAACTGCAGTGTTCCTCACCTGGCTTACTGTAAAACGTCAACTGCAGTGTTCCTCACCTGGCTTACTGTAAAACGTCAACTGCAGTGTTCCTCACCTGGCTTACTGTAAAACGTCAACTGCAGTGTTCTCACCTGGCTTACTGTAAAACGTCAACTGCTGTGTTCCTCACCTGGCTTACTGTAAAACGTCAACTGCTGTGTTCCTCACCTGGCTTACTGTAAAACGTCAACTGCAGTTTTCCTCACCTGGCTTACTGTAAAACGTCAACTGCAGTGTTCCTCACCTGGCTTACTGTAAAACGTCAACTGCAGTGTTCCTCACCTGGCTTACTGTAGAAAACAACGGATTGATTACTGTACTTCTATATTTCCATCAACCCTGTCGTGTGGATTTAGCCCACAGGTTCTCATCCACATCACAATGGATGTTTTCATTAGCCAAACAACTTGGGAAGAATCTTCGGGCGAATCCAGGCCTGACGCTGGTCTGCCGTGATGTCATTGCATGCGTCATCCATGGCCTGGAGAGAAGGGTGGCTTGTTCGTGAGGGCGCCTATCATATACCTTCCACCTCCATGTGGAGACAAATTCATCAATCGGGTTTTAGGACAGGAGAGTATGGGGGTAAGTACAGGGTGGTAAATTGTGGATGGGACTGAAACCATGCTTGCACCATTCGAGCATGGTGGAACCTGACATTATCCCACACAATGACATAGGTCACGCCATCAGCTCTACAGACCTGATTTAGCTCATCAAGGAAGGTTACATTCGAACAGCGAATTATGTGGCTGCCTGCAACTCAATATATAGAGCATATAGAGTAGAGAGCTTTAGATGTTGTTCGACCAAACATTAGAACGGGCAGGATGTGTAATCTAAGCAACTTTGACCGTGGTATGATTGTTGGTGCCACACATGGTGATTCCAGCATCTCAGAAACAGCTGCCCTCCTGGGACTTTAAGGCACTACAGTCTCTAGAGTTTACAGAGATGGTGCGATAAACAAAACACATTCAGTGAGCGGCAGTTCTGTGGGCAGAAACACCTTGTTAATGAGAGTGGTCAGAGGAGAATGTTCAGACTCATTCAAGCTAACAGAAATCCCACAAAACGCTCAAATAACAGCTGTTTAAAACAGTGGTGTGCAGAAGGGCATCTCTTAACGTACAACACCGTGAATAATTCAGGCTGTTGTGGAGTCAAAAAGGGGTCCAACCCAGTACTAGATAGGTGTACCTAATAAAGTGGCCGGTGAGTGTGCAGTAATGTCAAATCTGAACACATGGTCTGGAAAAGTGGTACATGGGACCATAGAAACCGTGTCTAATAAAGAATGATGATGAAATATAACATCCATAGATAATGAGGTCTAATTGGTTCATGTTCCACGGTAATTGGTGTCAATGGATCTCGTTATCCTGAAACTTGATCTAAACATGGAATATTGTTTGTCAGTTTCCATAAAACTCTGCATTAAGAGTAACGCAACAGGTACTTATCATTTTGAGCAGTTGTATCAATTGATAGTGAGATCATTGTAATGAAATGAATAGACAGTCATTTCAGATGTAATGTGTGAATTGCATTTTGATGTTAGGTAATATTTTGATGTTAAAGTTGTGTCATTTTGAACAGGTGATTTTAGTTCAATGAACAAAATGATCTTAGCTGTATGTGTTTTGTATCCAAGCAATTGGAAAATGTGTTACGAGTTTTGAAAAATGTGCATTTTGATCATCGGTTGGTGAGTTTTGTGTCTAGGATTTTGAAAAATGACATCAAGTTTCTAAAATTAGTGCCAAAGTGATTGTAAAAAACAACAACTGTAGGAGCGTTGATGAAACGTGAATGTAGGTTTCCTGACTACTTCATTGGAAACTTTTCTTTGCTTTTCATCGAGGGGAAGAAGGCGTGTGTGAGGAAGGCAGGATGCAGCTTCAATTAACCTTGTCAGAGGTGTGCAAACACTATTTCCAGACTCGTACAGTAAACCGTTTACTCAGTGCCCTGTGGGTGTTCACGTCTCCCAATAACACAACCAAAAGGTAAACAAAGAGACTAAATCAAATCGCTGATTACATTTATTCTGGCTTTCACTTTTTTTGCTTGTTTCATTTGATTTCTCTTTCGGTGAGAAAGTGAAATATTCCCGAGAGCTGTCAAACATTTATCCACTTACTCTGTGTGAAGAATACACCATTTATACTCTGTGTGAAGAACACACCATTTATACTCTGTGTGAAGAATACACCATTTATACTCTGTGTGAAGAATACACCATTTATACTCTGTGTGAAGATTACACCATTTATACTCTGTGTGAAGAATACACCATTTATACTCTGTGTGAAGAACACACCATTTATACTCTGTGTGACGAATACACCATTTATACTCTGTGTGAAGAATACACCATTTATACTCTGTGTGAAGAACACACCATTTATACTCTGTGTGAAACCATACGGGTTTCATTTCTATCTGAGTGATTAATGTTCTCGATATGCAGCAGGGATTCTGGAACATGCAGACTGTGGAAAAGGTCCCAAATGGAACCCTATTCCATATGTAGTGCATTACTTTAGACCAGGGTAGTACCCTATTCCATATTTAGTGCACTACTTGACACCAGGGTAGCACCCTATTCCATATTTAGTGCAATACTTTTGACCAGAGTGACACACTTTACCATATTAAGTGCACTAGTTTTGACCAGAGTGGCACACTTTTCCATATTTAGTGCACTACTTTTGACCAGAGTGGCACCCTATTCCATATTTAGTGCACTACGTTTGACCAGGGTGGCACCCTATTCCATATTTAGTGCACTACTTTTGACCAGAGTGGCACCCTATTCCATATTTAGTGCGCTACTAAGGCCCAAAGGGAATAGAGTGCCCTTTGGGACGGAACCTGTGAGAGATATGGAATCTGAAAACAATGGCACAATTGCTTCATTCTTGCGTTTATTGAACCACTGAAAAATACAGTATAAAACTGTAGAAAGCAGCACATTTTGAGTGCGTTCACCGTAGTGTAGTTGTTGACAATACGTTAGAGCTCGCCTCACAACAATCATAGACAAGAAAGTATGACAGGAAGAAGACACACACACCCACACACTGTCTCACAAATAATGTGTGTGTGGACAGAGTTTGGGGGAAAAACAGAAACGACTTCTTCTCTTCCACTGTGGATTCTTCTCTCTTTCATATTTCATCTGCTAAAACCCTCTATCAGCAAAACCTCTCCTCCTGCTTCATTATAACCACAGCAAACTGGAGCTAGCTTCATCCTAACCACAGCTAACTGGAGCTAGCATCATACTAACCACAGCTAACTGGAGCTAGCATCATACTAACCACAGCTAACTGGAGCTAGCATCATACTAACCACAGCTAACTGGATCTAGCATCATACTAACCACAGCTAACTGGAGCTAGTGTAACGGATGTGAAATGGCTAGCTAGTTAGCGGGTACGCGCTAGTAGCATTTCAATCAGTTACGTCACTTGCTCTGAGACTTAAGTAGTGTTGCCCCTTGCTCTGCAAGGGCCGCGGCTTTTGTGGAGCGATGGGTAATGACGCTTCGTGGGTGTCAGTTGTTGATGTGTGCAGAGGGTCCCTGGTTCGCGCCCGGGTCGGGGCGAGGGGACGGTCTAAAGTTATACTGTTACACTAGCATCATACTAACCACAGCTATCTGGAGCTAGCATCATACTAACCACAGCTAACTGGAGCTAGCATCATACTAACCACAGCTAACTGGAGCTAGCAACATACTAACCACAGCTAACTGGAGCTAGCATCATACTAACCACAGCTAACTGGAGCTAGCATCATACTAACCACAGCTAACTGGAGCTAGCATCATACTAACCACAGCTAACTGGAGCTAGCATCATACTAACCACAGCTAACTATATCTAGCATCATACTAACCACATCTATCTGGAGCTAGCATCATACTAACCACAGTTAACTGGAGCTAGCATCATGCTAACCACAGCTAACTGGAGCTAGCATCATACTAACCACAGCTAAATGGAGCTAGCATCATACTAACCACAGCTAACTGGAGCTAGCATCATACTAACCACAGCTAACTGGAGCTAGCATCATACTAACCACAGCTAACTATATCTAGCATCATACTAACCACAGCTAACTGGAGCTAGCATCATACTAACCACAGCTAACTGGAGCTAGCATCATACTAACCACAGCTAACTGGGGCTAGCATCATACTAACCACAGCTAACTATATCTAGCATCATACTAACCACAGCTAACTGGAGCTAGCATCATACTAACCACAGCTAACTGGAGCTAGCATCATACTAACCACAGCTAACTATATATAGCATCATACTAACCACAGCTAACTGGAGCTAGCATCATACTAACCACAGCTAACTGGAGCTAGCATCATACTAACCACAGCTAACTGGAGCTAGCATCATACTAGCCACAGCTAACTGGAGCTAGCATCATACTAACCACATCTATCTGAGAGCTAGCATCATACTAGCCACATCTATCTGAGAGCTAGCATCATACTAACCACATCTATCTGAGAGCTAGCATCATACTAACCACATCTATCTGAGAGCTAGCATCATACTAACCACATCTATCTGAGAGCTAGCATCATACTAGCCACAGCTAACTGGAGTTAGCATCATACTAACCACATCTATCTGAGCGCTAGCATCAAACTAACCACAGCTAACTGGAGCTAGCATCATACTAACCACATCTATCTGGAGCTAGCATCATACTAACCACAGCTAACTGGAGCTAGCATCATACTAACCACATCTATCTGAGAGCTAGCATCATACTAACCACAGCTAACTGGAGCTAGCATCATACTAACCACATCTATCTGAGAGCTAGCATCATACTAACCACAACTATCTGAGAGCTAGCATCATACTAACCACATCTATCTGAGAGCTAGCATCATACTAACCACAGCTAACTGGATCTAGCATCATACTAACCACAGCTAACTGGATCTAGCATCATACTAACCACATCAAACTGGAGCTAGCATCATACTAACCACAGCTAACTGGATCTAGCATCATACTAACCACAGCTAACTGGAGCTAGCATCATACTAACCACAGCTAACTGGAGCTAGCATCATACTAACCACATCTATCTGGAGCTAGCATCATACTAACCACAGCTAACTGGAGCTAGCATCATACTAACCACAGCTAACTGGAGCTAGCATCATACTAACCACAGCTAACTATATCTAGCATCATACTAACCACATCTATCTGGAGCTAGCATCATCCTAACCACAGCTAACAGGATCTAGCATCATCCTAACCACAGCTAACAGGAGCTAGCATCATACTAACCACAGCTAACTGGAGCTAGCATCATACTAACCACAGCTAACTGGAGCTAGCATCATACTAACCACAGCTAACTATATCTAGCATCATACTAACCACAGCTAACTGGAGCTAGCATCATACTAACCACAGCTAACTGGAGCTAGCATCATACTAACCAAAGCTAACTATATCTAGCATCATACTAACAACAGCTAACTGGAGCTAGTATCATACTAACCACATCTAACTGGAGCTAGCATCATACTAACCACAGCTAACTGGAGCTAGCATCATACTAACCACAGCTAACTGGAGCTAGCATCATACTAACCACATCTATCTGGAGCTAGCATCATACTAACCACAGCTAACAGGAGCTAGCATCATACTAACCACAGCTAACTGGAGCTAGCATCATACTAACCACATCTATCTGGAGCTAGCATCATACTAACCACAGCTAACTGGATCTAGCATCATCCTAACCACAGCTAACTGGAGCTAAAATCATACTAACCACAGCTAACTGGAGCTAGCATCATACTAACCACATCAAACTGGAGCTAGCATCATACTAACCACAGCTAACTGGATCTAGCATCATACTAACTACAGCTAACTGGAGCTAGCATCATACTAACCACAGCTAACTGGAGCTAGCATCATACTAACCACATCAAACTGGAGCTAGCATCATACTAACCACAGCTAACTGGATCTAGCATCATACTAACCACAGCTAACTGGAGCTAGCATCATACTAACCACAGCTAACTGGAGCTAGCATCATACTAACCACATCTATCTGGAGCTAGCATCATACTAACCACAGCTAACTGGAGCTAGCATCATACTAACCACAGCTAACTGGAGCTAGCATCATACTAACCACAGCTAACTATATCTAGCATCATACTAACCACATCTATCTGGAGCTAGCATCATACTAACCACAGCTAACTGGATCTAGCATCATCCTAACCACAGCTAACAGGAGCTAGCATCATACTAACCACAGCTAACTGGAGCTAGCATCATACTAACCACAGCTAACTGGAGCTAGCATCATACTAACCACAGCTAACTATATCTAGCATCATACTAACCACAGCTAACTGGAGCTAGCATCATACTAACCACAGCTAACTGGAGCTAGCATCATACTAACCAAAGCTAACTATATCTAGCATCATACTAACAACAGCTAACTGGAGCTAGTATCATACTAACCACATCTAACTGGAGCTAGCATCATACTAACAACAGCTAACTGGAGCTAGCATCATACTAACCACAGCTAACTGGAGCTAGCATCATACTAACCACATCTATCTGGAGCTAGCATCATACTAACCACAGCTAACAGGAGCTAGCATCATACTAACCACAGCTAACTGGAGCTAGCATCATACTAACCACATCTATCTGGAGCTAGCATCATACTAACCACAGCTAACTGGATCTAGCATCATCCTAACCACAGCTAACTGGAGCTAAAATCATACTAACCACAGCTAACTGGAGCTAGCATCATACTAACCACAGCTAACTGGAGCTAGCATCATACTAACCACAGCTAACTATATCTAGCATCATACTAACCACAGCTAACTGGAGCTAGCATCATACTAACAACAGCTAACTGGAGCTAGCATCATACTAACCACAGCTAACTATATCTAGCATCATACTAACAACAGCTAACTGGAGCTAGTATCATACTAACCACATCTAACTGGAGCTAGCATCATACTAACCACAGCTAACTGGAGCTAGCATCATACTAACCACAGCTAACTGGAGCTAGCATCATACTAACCACAGCTAACTGGAGCTAGCATCATACTAACCACATCTATCTGGAGCTAGCATCATACTAACCACAGCTAACAGGAGCTAGCATCATACTAACCACAGCTAACTGGAGCTAGCATCATACTAACCACATCTATCTGGAGCTAGCATCATACTAACCACAGCTAACTGGAGCTAGCATCATACTAACCACAGCTAACTGGAGCTAGCATCATACTAACCACAGCTAACTGGAGCTAGCATCATACTAACCACAGCTAACTGGAGCTAGCAACATACTAACCACATCTAACTATATCTAGCATCATACTAACCACATCTATCTGAGAGCTAGCATCATACTAACCACAGCTAACTGAGAGCTAGCATCATACTAACCACAGCTAACTGAGAGCTAGCATCATACTAACCACATCTATCTGAGAGCTAGCATCATACTAACCACAGCTAACTGGAGCTAGCATCATACTAACCACAGCTAACTATATCTAGCATCATACTAACCACATCTATCTGGAGCTAGCATCATACTAACCACATCTAACTGGAGCTAGCATCATACTAACCACAGCTAACTGGAGCTAGCATCATACTAACCACAGCTAACTGGAGCTAGCATCATACTAACCACAGCTAACTATATCTAGCATCATACTAACCACATCTATCTGGAGCTAGCATCATACTAACCACAGTTAACTGGAGCTAGCATCATGCTAACCACAGCTAACTGGAGCTAGCATCATACTAACCACAGCTAAATGGAGCTAGCATCATACTAACCACAGCTAACTGGAGCTAGCATCATACTAACCACAGCTAACTGGAGCTAGCATCATACTAACCACAGCTAACTATATCTAGCATCATACTAACCACAGCTAACTGGAGCTAGCATCATACTAACCACAGCTAACTGGAGCTAGCATCATACTAACCACAGCTAACTGGGGCTAGCATCATACTAACCACAGCTAACTATATCTAGCATCATACTAACCACAGCTAACTGGAGCTAGCATCATACTAACCACAGCTAACTGGAGCTAGCATCATACTAACCACAGCTAACTATATATAGCATCATACTAACCACAGCTAACTGGAGCTAGCATCATACTAACCACAGCTAACTGGAGCTAGCATCATACTAACCACAGCTAACTGGAGCTAGCATCATACTAGCCACAGCTAACTGGAGCTAGCATCATACTAACCACATCTATCTGAGAGCTAGCATCATACTAGCCACATCTATCTGAGAGCTAGCATCATACTAACCACATCTATCTGAGAGCTAGAATCATACTAACCACATCTATCTGAGAGCTAGCATCATACTAACCACATCTATCTGAGAGCTAGCATCATACTAGCCACAGCTAACTGGAGTTAGCATCATACTAATCACATCTATCTGAGCGCTAGCATCAAACTAACCACAGCTAACTGGAGCTAGCATCATACTAACCACATCTATCTGGAGCTAGCATCATACTAACCACAGCTAACTGGAGCTAGCATCATACTAACCACATCTATCTGAGAGCTAGCATCATACTAACCACAGCTAACTGGAGCTAGCATCATACTAACCACATCTATCTGAGAGCTAGCATCATACTAACCACAACTATCTGAGAGCTAGCATCATACTAACCACATCTATCTGAGAGCTAGCATCATACTAACCACAGCTAACTGGATCTAGCATCATACTAACCACAGCTAACTGGATCTAGCATCATACTAACCACATCAAACTGGAGCTAGCATCATACTAACCACAGCTAACTGGATCTAGCATCATACTAACCACAGCTAACTGGAGCTAGCATCATACTAACCACAGCTAACTGGAGCTAGCATCATACTAACCACATCTATCTGGAGCTAGCATCATACTAACGACAGCTAACTGGAGCTAGCATCATACTAACCACAGCTAACTGGAGCTAGCATCATACTAACCACAGCTAACTATATCTAGCATCATACTAACCACATCTCCCTGGAGCTAGCATCATACTAACCACAGCTAACTGGATCTAGCATCATCCTAACCACAGCTAACAGGAGCTAGCATCATACTAACCACAGCTAACTGGAGCTAGCATCATACTAACCACAGCTAACTGGAGCTAGCATCATACTAACCACAGCTAACTATATCTAGCATCATACTAACCACAGCTAACTGGAGCTAGCATCATACTAACCACAGCTAACTGGAGCTAGCATCATACTAACCAAAGCTAACTATATCTAGCATCATACTAACAACAGCTAACTGGAGCTAGTATCATACTAACCACATCTAACTGGAGCTACCATCATACTAACAACAGCTAACTGGAGCTAGCATCATACTAACCACATCTATCTGGAGCTAGCATCATACTAACCACAGCTAACAGGAGCTAGCATCATACTAACCACAGCTAACTGGAGCTAGCATCATACTAACCACATCTATCTGGAGCTAGCATCATACTAACCACAGCTAACTGGATCTAGCATCATCCTAACCACAGCTAACTGGAGCTAAAATCATACTAACCACAGCTAACTGGAGCTAGCATCATACTAACCACAGCTAACTGGAGCTAGCATCATACTAACCACAGCTAACTATATCTAGCATCATACTAACCACAGCTAACTGGAGCTAGCATCATACTAACCACAGCTAACTGGAGCTAGCATCATACTAACCACAGCTAACTATATCTAGCATCATACTAACAACAGCTAACTGGAGCTAGTATCATACTAACCACATCTAACTGGAGCTAGCATCATACTAACCACAGCTAACTGGAGCTAGCATCATACTAACCACAGCTAACTGGAGCTAGCATCATACGAACCACAGCTAACTGGAGCTAGCATCATATTAACCACATCTATCTGGAGCTAGCATCATACTAACCACAGCTAACAGGAGCTAGCATCATACTAACCACAGCTAACTGGAGCTAGCATCATACTAACCACATCTATCTGGAGCTAGCATCATACTAACCACAGCTAACTGGAGCTAGCATCATACTAACCACAGCTAACTGGAGCTAGCATCATACTAACCACAGCTAACTGGAGCTAGCATCATACTAACCACAGCTAACTGGAGCTAGCAACATACTAACCACATCTAACTATATCTAGCATCATACTAACCACATCTATCTGAGAGCTAGCATCATACTAACCACAGCTAACTGAGAGCTAGCATCATACTAACCACAGCTAACTGAGAGCTAGCATCATACTAACCACATCTATCTGAGAGCTAGCATCATACTAACCACAGCTAACTGGAGCTAGCATCATACTAACCACAGCTAACTATATCTAGCATCATACTAACCACATCTATCTGGAGCTAGCATCATACTAACCACATCTAACTGGAGCTAGCATCATACTAACCACAGCTAACTGGAGCTAGCATCATACTAACCACAGCTAACTGGAGCTAGCATCATACTAACCACATCTATCTAAGAGCTAGCATCAAACTAGCCACAGCTAACTGGAGCTAGCATCATACTAACCACAGCTATCTGGAGCTAGCATCATACTAACCACAGCTAACTGGAGCTAGCATCATACTAACCACATCTATCTGAGAGCTAGCATCATACTAACCACAGCTAACTGGAGCTAGCATCATACTAACCACAGCTAACTGGAGCTAGCATCATACTAACAACAGCTAACTGGAGCTAGTATCATACTAACCACATCTAACTGGAGCTAGCATCATACTAACAACAGCTAACTGGAGCTAGCATCATACTAACCACAGCTAACTGGAGCTAGCATCATACTAACCACAGCTAACTGGAGCTAGCATCATACTAACCACATCTATCTGGAGCTAGCATCATACTAACCACAGCTAACAGGAGCTAGCATCATACTAACCACAGCTAACTGGAGCTAGCATCATACTAACCACATCTATCTGGAGCTAGCATCATACTAACCACAGCTAACTGGATCTAGCATCATCCTAACCACAGCTAACTGGAGCTAAAATCATACTAACCACAGCTAACTGGAGCTAGCATCATACTAACCACAGCTAACTGGAGCTAGCATCATACTAACCACAGCTAACTATATCTAGCATCATACTAACCACAGCTAACTGGAGCTAGCATCATACTAACCACAGCTAACTGGAGCTAGCATCATACTAACCACAGCTAACTATATCTAGCATCATACTAACAACAGCTAACTGGAGCTAGTATCATACTAACCACATCTAACTGGAGCTAGCATCATACTAACCACAGCTAACTGGAGCTAGCATCATACTAACCACAGCTAACTGGAGCTAGCATCATACTAACCACAGCTAACTGGAGCTAGCATCATACTAACCACATCTATCTGGAGCTAGCATCATACTAACCACAGCTAACAGGAGCTAGCATCATACTAACCACAGCTAACTGGAGCTAGCATCATACTAACCACATCTATCTGGAGCTAGCATCATACTAACCACAGCTAACTGGAGCTAGCATCATACTAACCACAGCTAACTGGAGCTAGCATCATACTAACCACAGCTAACTGGAGCTAGCATCATACTAACCACAGCTAACTGGAGCTAGCATCATACTAACCACAGCTAACTGGAGCTAGCATCATACTAACCACATCTATCTAAGAGCTAGCATCAAACTAGCCACAGCTAACTGGAGCTAGCATCATACTAACCACAGCTATCTGGAGCTAGCATCATACTAACCACAGCTAACTGGAGCTAGCATCATACTAACCACATCTATCTGAGAGCTAGCATCATACTAACCACAGCTAACTGGAGCTAGCATCATACTAACCACAGCTAACTGGAGCTAGCATCATACTAGCCACAGCTAACTGGAGCTAGCATCATACTAACCACATCTATCTTGGAGCTAGCATCTTACTAGCCACATCTATCTGAGAGCTAGCATCATACTAACCACATCTATCTGAGAGCTAGCATCATACTAACCACATCTATCTGAGAGCTAGCATCATACTAGCCACAGCTAACTGGAGTTAAGATCATACTAACCACATCTATCTGAGCGCTAGCATCAAACTAACCACAGCTAACTGGAGCTAGCATCATACTAACCACATCTATCTGGAGCTAGCATCATACTAACCACAGCTAACTGGAGCTAGCATCATACTAACCACATCTATCTGAGAGCTAGCATCATACTAACCACAGCTAACTGGAGCTAGCATCATACTAACCACATCTATCTGAGAGCTAGCATCATACTAACCACAACTATCTGAGAGCTAGCATCATACTAACCACATCTATCTGAGAGCTAGCATCATACTAACCACAGCTAACTGGATCTAGCATCATACTAACCACAGCTAACTGGATCTAGCATGATACTAACCACATCTAACTGGAGCTAGCATCATACTAACCACAGCTAACTGGATCTAGCATCATACTAACCACAGCTAACTGGAGCTAGCATCATACTAACCACAGCTAACTGGAGCTAGCATCATACTAACCACAGCTAACTGGAGCTAGCATCATACTAACCACAGCTAACTGGAGCTAGCATCAAACTACCCACAGCTAACTGGAGCTAGCATCATACTAACCACAGCTAACTATATCTAGCATCATACTAACAACAGCTAACTGGAGCTAGTATCATACTAACCACATCTAACTTGAGCTAGCATCATACTAACCACAGCTAACTGGAGCTAGCATCATACTAACCACAGCTAAACGGAGATAGCATCATACTAACCACAGCTAACTGGAGCTAGCATCATACTAACCACATCTATCTGGAGCTAGCATCATACTAACCACAGCTAACTGGAGCTAGCATCATACTAACCACAGCTAACTGGAGCTCGCATCATACTTACCACATCTATCTGGAGCTAGCATCATACTAACCACAGCTAACTGGAGCTAGCATCATACTAACCACAGCTAACTGGAGCTAGCATCATACTAACCACAGCTAACTATATCTAGCATCATACTAACCACATCTATCTGGAGCTAGCATCATACTAACCACAGCTAACTGGATCTAGCATCATCCTAACCACAGCTAACTGGAGCTAGCATCATACTAACCACAGCTAACTGGAGCTAGCATCATACTAACCACAGCTAACTGGAGCTAGCGTCATACTAACCACAGCTAACTATATCTAGCATCATACTAACCACAGCTAACTGGAGCTAGCATCATACTAACCACAGCTAACTGGAGCTAGCATCATACTAACCACAGCTAACTATATCTAGCATCATACTAACAACAGCTAACTGGAGCTAGCATCATACTAACCACATCTAACTGGAGCTAGCATCATACTAACAACAGCTAACTGGAGCTAGCATCATACTAACCACAGCTAACTGGAGCTAGCATCATACTAACCACAGCTAACTGGAGCTAGCATCATACTAACCACATCTATCTGGAGCTAGCATCATACTAACCACAGCTAACAGGAGCTAGCATCATACTAACCACAGCTAACTGGAGCTAGCATCATACTAACCACATCTATCTGGAGCTAGCATCATACTAACCACAGCTAACTGGAGCTAGCATCATACTAACCACAGCTAACTGGAGCTAGCATCATACTAACCACAGCTAACTGGAGCTAGCATAATACTAACCACAGCTAACTGGAGCTAGCAACATACTAACCACATCTAACTATATCTAGCATCATACTAACCACATCTATCTGAGAGCTAGCATCATACTAACCACAGCTAACTGAGAGCTAGCATCATACTAACCACAGCTAACTGAGAGCTAGCATCATACTAACCACATCTATCTGAGAGCTAGCATCATACTAACCACAGCTAACGGGAGCTAGCATCATACTAACCACAGCTAACTGGAGCTAGCATCATACTAACCACAGCTAACTATATCTAGCATCATACTAACCACATCTATCAGGAGCTAGCATCATACTAACCACATCTAACTGGAGCTAGCATCATACTAACCACAGCTAACTGGAGCTAGCATCATACTAACCACAGCTAACTGGAGCTAGCATCATACTAACCACATCTATCTGAGAGCTAGCATCATACTAACCACAGCTAACTGGAGCTAGCATCATACTAACCACAGCTAACTGGAGCTAGCATCATACTAACCACATCTATCTGAGAGCTAGCATCATACTAACTACAGCTAACTGGAGCTAGCATCATACTAACCACAGCTAACTGGAGCTAGCATCATACCAACCACATCTATCTGAGAGCTAGCATCATACTAACCACAGCTAACTGGAGCTAGCATCATACTAACCACATCTATCTGAGAGCTAGCATCATACTAACTACAGCTAACTGGAGCTAGCATCATACTAACCACAGCTAACTGGAGCTAGCATCATACTAACCACAGCTAACTGGAGCTAGCATCATACTAACCACAGCAAACTGGAGCTAGCATCATACTAACCACAGCTAACTGGAGCTAGCATCATACTAACCACAGCTAACTGGAGCTAGCATCATACTAACCACAGACAAGTGTGCCAAACGCCCCACATGGCAACCTATTACTTATGTAGTGCATTACTTTTGACACAATTTGCCTTTCATAAAGGAGTGGTTGTAGTACTACACTATAGTATAATACTAGCTAAGACAGATTGTTTAGTGTCTCTGCCAACTATCTATCTAGTCTGACTGTGGGTATCATCCATACAGCCCACAGTGTGTGTGTGTGTGTGTGTGTGTGTGTGTGTGTGTGTGTGTGTGTGTGTGTGTGTGTGTGTGTGTGTGTGTGTGTGTGTGTGTGTGTGTGTGTGTGTGTGTGTGTGTGTGTGTGTGTGTGTGTGTGTGTGAGAGTGTGTCTTGGCATCATCCATACAGCCCACAAACAATAGAAGCAGAGTTTGATGAATGGCTCAGCTTGAAAAGACTTGCTGGGAGTTGACAGAGAGAGAGACACACATCCCATTTAGTCCCGGGGGATTCTTCAGTCTACATGCAGAATCTGCCCAAGGGAGATTAACTGAGACGAGATGAGACATCACAAATAAATAGATGATCACATACAAGAAAAGAGAAATACTATTAGTGGACTAAGGTTGTACAGAGATACTATTACCGGACCAAGGTTGTACATAGATACTATTAGTGGACTAAGGTTGTACAGAGATACTATTACCGGACCAAGGTTGTACATAGATACTATTAGTGGACCAAGGTTGTACAGAGATACTATTAGTGGAAGAAGGTTGTACAGAGATACTATTAGTGGACCAAGGTTGTACAGAGATACTATTAGTGGACTAAGGTTGTACAGAGATACTATTACCGGACCAAGGTTGTACAGAGATACTATTAGTGGACTAAGGTTGTACAGAGATACTATTACCGGACCAAGGTTGTACAGAGATACTATTACCGGACCAAGGTTGTACAGAGATACTATTAGTGGACTAAGGTTGTACAGAGATACTATTACCGGACCAAGGTTGTACAGAGATACTATTAGTGGACCAAGGTTGTACAGAGATACTATTAGTGGACCAAGGTTGTACAGAGATACTATTAGTGGACCAAGGTTGTACAGAGATACTATTAGTGGACCAAGGTTGTACAGAGATACTATTAGTGGACCAAGGTTGTACAGAGGTACTATTAGTGGACCAAGGTTGTACAGAGATACTATTAGTGGACCAAGGTTGTACAGAGATACTATTAGTGGACCAAGGTTGTACAGAGATACTATTAGTGGACAAAGGTTGTACAGAGATACTATTAGTGGACCAAGGTTGTACAGAGATACTATTAGTGGACTAAGGTTGTACAGAGATACTTTTACCGGACAAAGGTTGTACAGAGATACTATTAGTGGACAAAGGTTGTACAGAGATACTATTAGTGGACCAAGGTTGTACAGAGATACTATTAGTGGACCAAGGTTGTACAGAGATACTATTAGTGGACCAAGGCTGTACAGAGATACTATTAGTGGACTAAGGTTGTACAGAGATAATATTAGTGGACCAAGGTTGTACAGAGATACTATTAGTGGACTAAGGTTGTACAGAGATACTATTAGTGGACTAAGCTTGTACAGAGATACTATTAGTGGACCAAGGTTGTACAGAGATACTATTAGTGGACAAAGGTTGTACAGAGATACTATTAGTGGACTAAGCTTGTACAGAGATACTATTAGTGGACCAAGGTTGTACAGAGATACTATTAGTGGACAAAGGTTGTACAGAGATACTATTAGTGGACCAAGGTTTTACAGAGATGCCCTGCTCTGTTATCTCCCTGTCCTGTTCTCTCCCTGTCCTGTTCTCCTCCTGTCCTGTTCTCTTCTGTCCTGTTCTCTTCCTGTTCTCTTCCTGTCCTGTTCTCTCCCTGTCCTGTTCTCTTCCTGTCCTGTTCTCTCCTGTCCTATTCTCTTCCTGTCCTGTTCTCTTCTGTCCTGTTCTCTTCCTGTTCTCTTCCTGTCCTGTTCTCTCCCTGTCCTGTTCTCTTCCTGTCCTGTTCTCTCCTGTCCTGTTCTCTTCCTGTCCTGTTCTCTTCCTGTCCTGTTCTCTTCCTGTTCTCTTCCTGTCCTGTTCTCTTCCTGTCCTGTTCTCTTCCTGTTCTCTTCCTGTCCTGTTCTCTCCCTGTCCTGTTCTCTTCCTGTCCTGTTCTCTCCTGTCCTGTTCTCTTCCTGTCCTGTTCTCTTCTTGTCCTGTTCTCTTCCTGTCCTGTTCTCTTCCTGTCCTGTTATCTTCCTGTCCTGTTTGCTTCCTGTCCTGTTCTTTTCCTGTCCTGTTCTCTTCCTGTCCTGTTCTCTCTCTGTCCTGTTCTCTTCCTGTCCTGTTCTCTTCCTGTCCTGTTCTCTCCTGTCCTGTTCTCTTCCTGTCCTGTTCTCTTCCTGTTCTCTTCCTGTCCTGTTCTCTCCCTGTCCTGTTCTCTTCCTGTCCTGTTCTCTTCCTGTCCTGTTCTCTCCCTGTCCTGTTCTCTTCCTGCTCTGTTCTCTTCCTGTCCTATACTCTCCCTGTCCTGTTCTCTTCCTGTCCTATACTCTCCCTGTCCTGTTCTCTCTCTTCCTGCTATGTTCTGTTCCTGTCCTGTTCTCTTCCTGTCCTGTTCTCTTCCTGTCCTGTTCTCTTCCTGCTATGTTCTCTTCCTGTCCTGTTCTCTTCCTGTCCTGTTCTCTTCCTGTCCTGTTCTCTTCCTGTCCTGTTCTCTTTCTGTCCTGTTCTCTTCCTGTCCTGTTCTCTTCCTGTCCTGTTCTCTCCCTGTCCTGTTCTCTTCCTGTCCTGTTCTCTTCCTGTCCTGTTCTGTTCCTGTCCTGTTCTCTTCCTGTCCAGTTCTCTCCCTGTCCTGTTCTCTTCCTGTCCTGTTCTGTTCCTGTCCTGTTCTCTTCCTGTCCAGTTCTCTCCCTGTCCTGTTCTCTTCCTGTCCTGTTCTCTCCCTGTCCTGTTCTCTTCCTGTCCTGTTCTCTTCCTGTCCTGTTCTCTCCCTGTTCTCGTCCTGTCCTGTTCTCTTCCTGTCCTGTTCTCTCCCTGTTCTCTTCCTGTCCTGTTCTCTCCCTGTTCTCTTCCTGTCCTGTTCTCTTCCTGTCCTGTTCTCATCCTGTCCTGTTCTCTTCCTGTCCTGTTCTCTCTCTGTCCTGTTCTCTTCCTGTCCTGTTCTCTTCCTGTCCTGTTCTCTTCCTGTCCTGTTCTCTTCCTGTCCTGTTCTCTTCCTGTCCTGTTCTCTTCCTGTCCTGTTCTCTTCCTGTCCTGTTCTCTTCCTGTCCTGTTCTCTTCCTGTCCTGTTCTCTTCATGTCCTGTTCTCTTCCTGTCCTGTTCTCTTCCTGTCCTGTTCTCTTCCTGTCCTGTTTTCTTCCTGTCCTGTTCTCTTCCTGTCCTGTTCTCTTCCTGTCCTGTTCTCTTCCTGTCCTGTTCTCTTCCTGTCCTGTTCTCTTCCTGTCCTGTTCTCTTCCTGTCCTGTTCTCTCTGTTCCCTTTTCACCTAGCTGTCTCTGTCCACTAGGCTGTTCCCCTAGCTGTCTATGTCCACTAGGCTGTTCCCCTAGCTGTCTCTGTCCACTAGGCTGTTCCCCTAGCTGCCTCTGTCCACTAGGCTGTTCCCCTAGCTGTCTATGTCCACTAGGCTGTTCCCCTAGCTGTCTCTGTCCACTAGGCTTTTCCCCTAGCTGCTTCTGTCCACTAGGCTAATCCCCTAGCTGTCTATGTCCACTAGGCGGTTCCCTTAGCTGTCTCTGTCCATTAGGCTGTTCCCCTAGCTGTCTATGTCCACTAGGCTGTTCCCCTAGCTGCCTCTGTCCACTAGGCTGTTCCCCTAGCTGTCTATGTCCACTAGGCTGTTCCCTTAGCTGTCTCTGTCCATTAGGCTGTTCCCCTAGCTGTCTCTGTCCACTAGGCTGTTCCCCTAGCTGCCTCTGTCCACTAGTCTGTTCCCCTAGCTGTCTATGTCCACTAGGCTGTTCCCTTAGCTGTCTCTGTCCACTAGGCTGTTCCATTAGCTGCCTCTGTCCACTAGGCTGTTCCCCTAGCTGTCTCTGTCCACTAGGCTGTTCCCCTAGCTGTCTCTGTCCACTAGGCTGTTCCCCTAGTTGTCTCTGTCCACTAGGCTGTTCCCCTAGCTGCCTCTGTCCACTAGGCTGTTCCATTTGCTGCCTCTGTCCACTAGGCTGTTCCCTTAGCTGCCTCTTTCCACTAGGCTGTTCCCCTAGCTGCCTCTGTCCACTAGGCTGTTCCCCTAGCTGTCTCTGTCCACTAGGCTGTTCCCCTAGTTTTCTCTGTCCACTAGGCTGTTCCCCTAGTTGTCTCTGTCCACTAGGCCGTTCCCCTAGCTGTCTCTGTCCACTAGGCTGTTCCCCTAGCTGTCTCTGTCCACTAGGCTGTTCCCCTAGCTGTCTATGTCCACTAGGCTGTTCCCCTAGCTGTCTATGTCCACTAGGCTGTTCCCCTAGCTGTCTATGTCCACTAGGCTGTTCCCCTAGCTGTCTCTGTCCACTAGGCTTTTCCCCTAGCTGCTTCTGTCCACTAGGCTAATCCCCTAGCTGTCTATGTCCACTAGGCGGTTCCCTTAGCTGTCTCTGTCCATTAGGCTGTTCCCCTAGCTGTCTATGTCCACTAGGCTGTTCCCCTAGCTGCCTCTGTCCACTAGGCTGTTCCCCTAGCTGTCTATGTCCACTAGGCTGTTCCCTTAGCTGTCTCTGTCCATTAGGCTGTTCCCCTAGCTGTCTCTGTCCACTAGGCTGTTCCCCTAGCTGCCTCTGTCCACTAGGCTGTTCCCCTAGCTGTCTATGTCCACTAGGCTGTTCCCTTAGCTGTCTCTGTCCACTAGGCTGTTCCATTAGCTGCCTCTGTCCACTAGGCTGTTCCCCTAGCTGTCTCTGTCCACTAGGCTGTCCCCCTAGCTGTCTCTGTCCACTAGGCTGTTCCCCTAGTTGTCTCTGTCCACTAGGCTGTTCCCCTAGCTGCCTCTGTCCACTAGGCTGTTCCATTAGCTGCCTCTGTCCACTAGGCTGTTCCCTTAGCTGCCTCTTTCCACTAGGCTGTTCCCCTAGCTGTCTCTGTCCACTAGCCTGTTCCCCTAGCTGTTTCTGTCCACTAGGCTGTTCCCCTAGTTTTCTCTGTCCACTAGGCTGTTCCCCTAGTTGTCTCTGTCCACTAGGCCGTTCCCCTAGCTGTCTCTGTCCACTAGGCTTTTCACCTAGCTGTCTATGTCCACTAGGTTGTTCCCCTAGCTGTCTATGTCCACTAGGCTGATCCCCTAGCTGCCTCTGTCCACTAGGCCGTTCCCCTAGCTGTCTCTGTCCACTAGGCTGTTCCCCTAGCTGTCTCTGTCCACTAGGCTGTTCCCCTAGCTGTCTCTGTCCACTAGCCTGTTCCCCTAGCTGTCTCTGTCCACTAGGCTGTTCCCCTAGTTGTCTCTGTCCACTAGGCTGTTCCCCTAGCTGCCTCTGTCCACTAGGCCGTTCCCCTAGCTGTCTCTGTCCACTAGGCTGTTCCCCTAGCTGTTTCTGTCCACTAGCCTGTTTCCCTAGCTGTCTCTGTCCACTAGGCTGTTCCCCTAGTTGTCTCTGTCCACTAGGCTGTTCCCCTAGCTGCCTCTGTCCACTAGGCTGTTCCCTTAGCTGCCTCTTTCCACTAGGCTGTTCCCCTAGCTGTCTCTGTCCACTAGCCTGTTCCCCTAGCTGTCTCTGTCCACTAGGCTGTTCCCCTAGTTTTCTCTGTCCACTAGGCTGTTCCCCTAGCTGTCTCTGTCCACTAGGCCGTTCCCCTAGCTGTCTCTGTCCACTAGGCTTTTCACCTAGCTGTCTATGTCCACTAGGTTGTTCCCCTAGCTGTCTATGTCCACTAGGCTGATCCCCTAGCTGCCTCTGTCCACTAGGCCGTTCCCCTAATTGTCTCTGTCCACTAGGCTGTTCCCCTAGCTGCCTCTGTCCACTAGGCCGTTCCCCTAGCTGTCTCTGTCCACTAGGCTGTTCCCCTAGCTGTCTCTGTCCACTAGCCTGTTTCCCTAGCTGTCTCTGTCCACTAGGCTGTTCCCCTAGTTGTCTCTGTCCACTAGGCTGTTCCCCTAGCTGTCTCTGTCCACTAGGCTGTTCCCCTAGCTGTCTCGTTCCACTAGGCTGTGGCTATCATGCAGTCCTTACCTAGGATGATGATGTGTTGTGGTTTTAGACGGTTTGTATTCAGCTGACTTCCCTTCTGGTTTTTGTAGTACGCCAGTATGTAGACTGTCTCCTTGCTTCCCAAATGACACCCTATTTCCTATATAGTGCACTAACTTTTGATGAGAGCCCTTTGAGCCCTGGTCAAAAGAAGCACACTAAATAGGGAGCAGGGTGCCATTTTGGATGCAGATATTGAATTCAGCAGGCTCTCCTCCTTTTGATGAGCCTCATGACTACTGCTCTAAGAATCCTCTGTGTTACCTCTGTCTGTTTGTATTACCTCTGTCTGTCTGTATTACCTCTGTCTGTTTGTATTACCTCTGTCTGTCTGTATTACCCTCTGTCTGTCTGTATTACCTCTGTCTGTCTGTATTACCTCTGTCTGTCTGTATTACCTCTGTCTGTTTGTATTACCTCTGTCTGTCTGTATTACCTCTGTCTGTCTGTATTACCTCTGTCTGTCTGTATTACCTCTGTCTGTCTGTATTACCTCTGTCTATCTGTATTACCTCTATCTGTCTGTATTACCCTCTGTCTGTCTGTATTACCACTGTCTGTCTGTATTAACTCTGTCTGTCTGTATTACCACTGTCTGTCTGTATTACCTCTATCTGTCTGTATTACCTCTGTCTGTCTGTATTACCTCTGTCTGTCTGTATTACCTCTGTCTGTCTGTATTACCTCTATCTGTCTGTATTACCTCTGTCTGTCTGTATTACCACTGTCTGTCTGTATTACCCCTGTCTGTCTGTATTACCTCTATCTGTCTGTATTACCTCTGTCTGTCTGTATTACCTCTGTCTGTCTGTATTACCTCTGTCTGTCTGTATTACCTCTATCTGTCTGTATTACCTCTGTCTGTCTGTATTACCTCTGTCTGTCTGTATTACCTCTATCTGTCTGTATTACCTCTGTCTGTCTGTATTACCTCTGTCTGTCTGTATTACCTCTGTCTGTCTCTAGTACTGCAGGCCACAGAAGGAGACGAGACTCATGACTACGGCTGTTAAAAAAAACAAATCCTTTGTCTTGGTTTCAATCCATGAAATAGATATAGACGTGATGTAGCTGTCTGCATTCCTATAGCCTTGGTAAATCTATAGACGTGATCTACTTGTCTAAGTAACCAAGTCAGCAAGGGAACAAGATAACACGACGACAGCTGTGATCTGGGCGGTTCTTCCTGAATGCTCCCCAGCCGATAGGCTACAAAAGGCCTGGGTGGGTGGGAAGAAATGAAAAGGCCCAATGGGTGGGTGGGAAGAATTGAAAAGGCCCAATGGGTGAAAGAAAAAGTCAGAGGTCAAATGTCATAAGGCCTAAACCGCTGAAACTGTAAACACACAGTACTTAGATTTGTTTTGTTGCTCTCTCTCTCTCTCTCTCCCTTCCGAATTTTAAAAATAATTTTTTTATGTTATTTACTTGTGCCTTATTAAGGCATAGTGGAGAAATTGATCTTTGAATTGAACAATCTTTGTTATCAATTTGGGCAACATGATGTCGTCATGTGTTGATGATCCTTTTCTTATTGATCAACCGTAGAAAGTACAATCGATAATGTTAATGAATTGATTGAATGAATGTTGAGGAAACAAGAAACATTTTATACACTGGCCAATTAATAAAAGGGAGAGAAAGACCAGCAGGCTATGTGTAAGAAACCCACAATGCACCTCTCAGTTACTAGTTCCAGCTATTTGTTGGACAATTACTGAATGTCAAAATGAATTCATTAACTGAATTCCAAGGTGGAATTTTCAAGGAATGAAGCTATGCCAACTCAACATGTAGCCGATAAAATGAAAAAATTGAATCACTCGCTTTGGCTCTATCAGTACCCAGAGTGGCTCTATACCAGTACCCAGAGTGGCTCTATACCAGTACCCAGAGTGGCTCTATACCAGTACCCAGAGTGGCTCTATCAGTACCCAGAGTGGCTCTATACCAGTACCCAGAGTGGCTCTACCAGTACCCAGAGTGGTTCTATACCAGTACCCAGAGTGGCTCTATACCAGTACCCAGAGTGGCTCTATACCAGTACCCAGAGTGGTTCTATACCAGTACCCAGAGTGGCTCTATACCAGTACCCAGAGTGGCTCTATACCAGTACCCAGAGTGGCTCTATCAGTACCCAGAGTGGTTCTATACCAGTACCCAGAGTGGTTCTATATCAGTACCCAGAGTGGCTCTATACCAGTACCCAGAGTGACTCTATGTCAGTACCCAGAGTGACTCTATGTCAGTACCCAGAGTGGCTCTATACCAGTACCCAGAGTGGCTCTACCAGTACCCAGAGTGACTCTATGTCAGTACCCAGAGTGGCTCTATACCAGTACCCAGAGTGGTTCTATACCAGTACCCAGAGTGGCTCTATACCAGTACCTAGAGTGGCTCTATACCAGTACCCAGAGTGGCTCTATCAGTACCCAGAGTGGTTCTATACCAGTACCCAGAGTGGCTCTATCAGTACCCAGAGTGGTTCTATACCAGTACCCAGAGTGGCTCTATACCAGTACCCAGAGTGGCTCTATACCAGTACCCAGAGTGGTTCTATGTCAGTACCCAGAGTGGCTCTATACCAGTACCCAGAGTGGCTCTACCAGTACCCAGAGTGACTCTATGTCAGTACCCAGAGTGGCTCTATACCAGTACCCAGAGTGGCTCTATACCAGTACCCAGAGTGGCTCTATACCAGTACCTAGAGTGGCTCTATACCAGTACCCAGAGTGGCTCTATCAGTACCCAGAGTGGTTCTATACCAGTACCCAGAGTGGCTCTATCAGTACCCAGAGTGGTTCTATACCAGTACCCAGAGTGGCTCTATACCAGTACCCAGAGTGGCTCTATACCAGTACCCAGAGTGGCTCTATACCAGTACCCAGAGTGAATCTACACCAGTACCCAGAGTGGCTCTCTACCAGTACCCAGAGTGGCTCTATACCAGTACCCAGAGTGGCTCTATACCAGTACCCAGAGTGGTTCTACCAGTACCCAGAGTGGCTCTATACCAGTACCCAGAGTGGTTCCATACCAGTACCCAGAGTGGTTCTATACCAGTACCCAGAGTGGTTCTATACCAGTACCCAGAGTGGTTCTATACCAGTACCCAGAGTGGTTCTACCAGTATCCAGAGTGGCTCTATACCAGTACCCAGAGTGGTCCATACAAGTACCCAGAGTGGCTCTATACCAGTACCCAGAGTGGCTCTATACAAGTACCCAGAGTGGCTCTATACCAGTACCCAGAGTGGCTCTACCAGTACCCAGAGTGGCTCTATACCAGTACCCAGAGTGGCTCTATACCAGTACCCAGAGTGGCTCTATACCAGTACCCAGAGTGGCTCTATACCAGTACCCAGAGTGGCTCTATACCAGTACCCAGAGTGGCTCTATACCAGTACCCAGAGTGGTTCTATACCAGTACCCAGAGTGGTTCTATACCAGTACCCAGAGTGGCTCTATACCAGTACCCAGAGTGGCTCTATACCAGTACCCAGAGTGGCTCTATACCAGTACCCAGAGTGGCTCTATACCAGTACCCAGAGTGGCTCTATACCAGTACCCAGAGTGGCTCTATACCAGTACCCAGAGTGGTTCTATACCAGTACCCAGAGTGGCTCTATACCAGTACCCAGAGTGGCTCTATACCAGTACCCAGAGTGACTCTGTGTCAGTACCCAGAGTGACTCTATGTCAGTACCCAGAGTGGCTATATACCAGTACCCAGAGTGGCTCTACCAGTACCCAGAGTGACTCTATGTCAGTACCCAGAGTGGCTCTATACCAGTACCCAGAGTGGCTCTATACCAGTACCCAGAGTGGCTCTATACCAGTACCTAGAGTGGCTCTATACCAGTACCCAGAGTGGCTCTCTCAGTACCCAGAGTGGTTCTATACCAGTACCCAGAGTGGCTCTATCAGTACCCAGAGTGGTTCTATACCAGTACCCAGAGTGGCTCTATACCAGTACCCAGAGTGGCTCTATACCAGTACCCAGAGTGGTTCTATACCAGTACCCAGAGTGGCTCTATACCAGTACCCAGAGTGGCTCTATACCAGTACCCAGAGTGGCTCTATCAGTACCCAGAGTGGTTCTATACCAGTACCCAGAGTGGCTCTATACCAGTACCCAGAGTGGCTCTATACCAGTACCCAGAGTGGTTCTATACCAGTACCCAGAGTGGCTCTCTACCAGTACCCAGAGTGGCTCTATACCAGTACCCAGAGTGGTTCTATACCAGTAACCAGAGTGGTTCTATACCAGTACCCAGAGTGGCTATATACCAGTACCCAGAGTGGTTCTATACCAGTACCCAGAGTGGTCCATACCAGTACCCAGAGTGGCTCTATACCAGTACCCAGAGTGGTTCTATCAGTACCCAGAGTGGCTCTATACCAGTACCCAGAGTGGCTCTATACCAGTACCCAGAGTGGCTCTATACCAGTACCCAGAGTGGCTCTACCAGTACCCAGAGTGGCTCTATACCAGTACCCAGAGTGAATCTATACCAGTACCCAGAGTGGCTCTATACCAGTACCCAGAGTGGCTCTATACCAGTACCCAGAGTGGCTCTATACCAGTACCCAGAGTGGTTCTACCAGTACCCAGAGTGGCTCTATACCAGTACCCAGAGTGTCTCTATACCAGTACCTAGAGTGGCTCTATACCAGTACCCAGAGTGGCTCTATCAGTACCCAGAGTGGTTCTATACCAGTACCCAGAGTGGCTCTATCAGTACCCAGAGTGGTTCTATACCAGTACCCAGAGTGGCTCTATACCAGTACCCAGAGTGGCTCTATACCAGTACCCAGAGTGGTTCTATACCAGTACCCAGAGTGGCTCTATACCAGTACCCAGAGTGGCTCTACCAGTACCCAGAGTGACTCTATGTCAGTACCCAGAGTGGCTCTATACCAGTACCTAGAGTGGCTCTATACCAGTACCCAGAGTGGCTCTATCAGTACCCAGAGTGGTTCTATACCAGTACCCAGAGTGGCTCTATCAGTACCCAGAGTTGTTCTATACCAGTACCCAGAGTGGCTCTATACCAGTACCCAGAGTGGCTCTATACCAGTACCCAGAGTGGTTCTATACCAGTACCCAGAGTGGTTCTATACCAGTACCCAGAGTGGCTATATACCAGTACCCAGAGTGGTTCTATACCAGTACCCAGAGTGGTCCATACCAGTACCCAGAGTGGCTCTATACCAGTACCCAGAGTGGTTCTATCAGTACCCATAGTGGCTCTATACCAGTACCCAGAGTTGCTCTATACCAGTACCCAGAGTGGCTCTATACCAGTACCCAGAGTGGCTCTACCAGTACCCAGAGTGGCTCTATACCAGTACCCAGAGTGAATCTATACCAGTACCCAGAGTGGCTCTATACCAGTACCCAGAGTGGCTCTATACCAGTACCCAGAGTGGCTCTATACCAGTACCCAGAGTGGTTCTACCAGTACCCAGAGTGGCTCTATACCAGTACCCAGAGTGGTTCTATACCAGTACCCAGAGTGGTTCTATACCAGTACCCAGAGTGGTTCTATACCAGTACCCAGAGTGGTTCTATACCAGTACCCAGAGTGGCTCTATACCAGTACCCAGAGTGGTTCTATATCAGTACCCAGAGTGGCTCTACCAGTACCCAGAGTGACTCTATGTCAGTACCCAGAGTGGCTCTATACCAGTACCTAGAGTGGCTCTATACCAGTACCCAGAGTGGCTCTATCAGTACCCAGAGTGGTTCTATACCAGTACCCAGAGTGGCTCTATTAGTACCCAGAGTTGTTCTATACCAGTACCCAGAGTGGCTCTATACCAGTACCCAGAGTGGCTCTCTACCAGTACCCAGAGTGGTTCTATACCAGTACCCAGAGTGGTTCTATACCAGTACCCAGAGTGGCTATATACCAGTACCCAGAGTGGTTCTATACCAGTACCCAGAGTGGTCCATACCAGTACCCAGAGTGGCTCTATACCAGTACCCAGAGTGGTTCTATCAGTACCCATAGTGGCTCTATACCAGTACCCAGAGTTGCTCTATACCAGTACCCAGAGTGGCTCTATACCAGTACCCAGAGTGGCTCTACCAGTACCCAGAGTGGCTCTATACCAGTACCCAGAGTGAATCTATACCAGTACCCAGAGTGGCTCTATACCAGTACCCAGAGTGGCTCTATCAGTACCCAGAGTGGTTCTATACCAGTACCCAGAGTGGCTCTATCAGTACCCAGAGTTGTTCTATACCAGTACCCAGAGTGGCTCTATACCAGTACCCAGAGTGGCTCTATACCAGTACCCAGAGTGGTTCTATACCAGTACCCAGAGTGGTTCTATACCAGTACCCAGAGTGGCTATATACCAGTACCCAGAGTGGTTCTATACCAGTACCCAGAGTGGTCCATACCAGTACCCAGAGTGGCTCTATACCAGTACCCAGAGTGGTTCTATCAGTACCCATAGTGGCTCTATACCAGTACCCAGAGTTGCTCTATACCAGTACCCAGAGTGGCTCTATACCAGTACCCAGAGTGGCTCTACCAGTACCCAGAGTGGCTCTATACCAGTACCCAGAGTGAATCTATACCAGTACCCAGAGTGGCTCTATACCAGTACCCAGAGTGGCTCTATACCAGTACCCAGAGTGGCTCTATACCAGTACCCAGAGTGGTTCTACCAGTACCCAGAGTGGCTCTATACCAGTACCCAGAGTGGCTCTATACCAGTACCCAGAGTGGTTCTATATCAGTACCCAGAGTGGCTCTTTACCAGTACCCAGAGTGGTTCTATATCAGTACCCAGAGTGGCTCTATACCAGTACCCAGAGTGACTCTGTGTCAGTACCCAGAGTGACTCTATGTCAGTACCCAGAGTGGCTCTATACCAGTACCCAGAGTGGCTCTATACCAGTACCCAGAGTGGCTCTATACCAGTACCCAGAGTGGCTCTACCAGTACCCAGAGTGGCTCTATACCAGTACCCAGAGTGAATCTATACCAGTACCCAGAGTGGTTCTATACCAGTACCCAGAGTGGCTCTATACCAGTACCCAGAGTGGCTCTATACCAGTACCCAGAGTGGTTCTACCAGTACCCAGAGTGGCTCTATACCAGTACCCAGAGTGTCTCTATACCAGTACCTAGAGTGGCTCTATACCAGTACCCAGAGTGGCTCTATCAGTACCCAGAGTGGTTCTATACCAGTACCCAGAGTGGCTCTATCAGTACCCAGAGTGGTTCTATACCAGTACCCAGAGTGGCTCTATACCAGTACCCAGAGTGGCTCTATACCAGTACCCAGAGTGGTTCTATACCAGTACCCAGAGTGGCTCTATACCAGTACCCAGAGTGGCTCTACCAGTACCCAGAGTGACTCTATGTCAGTACCCAGAGTGGCTCTATACCAGTACCTAGAGTGGCTCTATACCAGTACCCAGAGTGGCTCTATCAGTACCCAGAGTGGTTCTATACCAGTACCCAGAGTGGCTCTATCAGTACCCAGAGTTGTTCTATACCAGTACCCAGAGTGGCTCTATACCAGTACCCAGAGTGGCTCTATACCAGTACCCAGAGTGGTTCTATACCAGTACCCAGAGTGGTTCTATACCAGTACCCAGAGTGGCTATATACCAGTACCCAGAGTGGTTCTATACCAGTACCCAGAGTGGTCCATACCAGTACCCAGAGTGGCTCTATACCAGTACCCAGAGTGGTTCTATCAGTACCCATAGTGGCTCTATACCAGTACCCAGAGTTGCTCTATACCAGTACCCAGAGTGGCTCTATACCAGTACCCAGAGTGGCTCTACCAGTACCCAGAGTGGCTCTATACCAGTACCCAGAGTGAATCTATACCAGTACCCAGAGTGGCTCTATACCAGTACCCAGAGTGGCTCTATACCAGTACCCAGAGTGGCTCTATACCAGTACCCAGAGTGGTTCTACCAGTACCCAGAGTGGCTCTATACCAGTACCCAGAGTGGTTCTATACCAGTACCCAGAGTGGTTCTATACCAGTACCCAGAGTGGTTCTATACCAGTACCCAGAGTGGTTCTATACCAGTACCCAGAGTGGCTCTATACCAGTACCCAGAGTGGTTCTATATCAGTACCCAGAGTGGCTCTTTACCAGTACCCAGAGTGACTCTATGTCAGTACCCAGAGTGACTCTATGTCAGTAACCAGAGTGGCTCTATACCAGTACCCAGAGTGGTTCTATATCAGTACCCAGAGTGGCTCTATACCAGTACCCAGAGTGACTCTGTGTCAGTACCCAGAGTGACTCTATGTCAGTACCCAGAGTGGCTCTATACCAGTACCCAGAGTGGCTCTATACCAGTACCCAGAGTGGCTCTATACCAGTACCCAGAGTGGCTCTACCAGTACCCAGAGTGGCTCTATACCAGTACCCAGAGTGAATCTATACCAGTACCCAGAGTGGCTCTATACCAGTACCCAGAGTGGCTCTATACCAGTACCCAGAGTGGCTCTATACCAGTACCCAGAGTGGTTCTACCAGTACCCAGAGTGGCTCTATACCAGTACCCAGAGTGTCTCTATACCAGTACCTAGAGTGGCTCTATACCAGTACCCAGAGTGGCTCTCTCAGTACCCAGAGTGGTTCTATACCAGTACCCAGAGTGGCTCTATACCAGTACCCAGAGTGGCTCTATACCAGTACCCAGAGTGGTTCTATACCAGTACCCAGAGTGGCTCTCTACCAGTACCCAGAGTGGCTCTATACCAGTACCCAGAGTGGTTCTATACCAGTAACCAGAGTGGTTCTATACCAGTACCCAGAGTGGCTCTATACCAGTACCCAGAGTGGTTCTATACCAGTACCCAGAGTGGTCCATACCAGTACCCAGAGTGGCTCTATACCAGTACCCAGAGTGGTTCTATCAGTACCCAGAGTGGCTCTATACCAGTACCCAGAGTGGCTCTATACCAGTACCCAGAGTGGCTCTATACCAGTACCCAGAGTGGCTCTACCAGTACCCAGAGTGGCTCTATACCAGTACCCAGAGTGAATCTATACCAGTACCCAGAGTGGCTCTATACCAGTACCCAGAGTGGCTCTCTACCAGTACCCAGAGTGGCTCTATACCAGTACCCAGAGTGGTTCTACCAGTACCCAGAGTGGCTCTATACCAGTACCCAGAGTGTCTCTATACCAGTACCTAGAGTGGCTCTATACCAGTACCCAGAGTGGCTCTATCAGTACCCAGAGTGGTTCTATACCAGTACCCAGAGTGGCTCTATCAGTACCCAGAGTGGTTCTATACCAGTACCCAGAGTGGCTCTATACCAGTACCCAGAGTGGCTCTATACCAGTACCCAGAGTGGTTCTATACCAGTACCCAGAGTGGCTCTATACCAGTACCCAGAGTGGCTCTACCAGTACCCAGAGTGACTCTATGTCAGTACCCAGAGTGGCTCTATACCAGTACCTAGAGTGGCTCTATACCAGTACCCAGAGTGGCTCTATCAGTACCCAGAGTGGTTCTATACCAGTACCCAGAGTGGCTCTATCAGTACCCAGAGTTGTTCTATACCAGTACCCAGAGTGGCTCTATACCAGTACCCAGAGTGGCTCTATACCAGTACCCAGAATGGTTCTATACCAGTACCCAGAGTGGTTCTATACCAGTACCCAGAGTGGCTATATACCAGTACCCAGAGTGGTTCTATACCAGTACCCAGAGTGGTCCATACCAATACCCAGAGTGGCTCTATACCAGTACCCAGAGTGGTTCTATCAGTACCCATAGTGGCTCTATACCAGTACCCAGAGTTGCTCTATACCAGTACCCAGAGTGGCTCTATACCAGTACCCAGAGTGGCTCTACCAGTACCCAGAGTGGCTCTATACCAGTACCCAGAGTGAATCTATACCAGTACCCAGAGTGGCTCTATACCAGTACCCAGAGTGGCTCTATACCAGTACCCAGAGTGGCTCTATACCAGTACCCAGAGTGGTTCTACCAGTACCCAGAGTGGCTCTATACCAGTACCCAGAGTGGTTCTATACCAGTACCCAGAGTGGTTCTATACCAGTACCCAGAGTGGTTCTATACCAGTACCCAGAGTGGTTCTATACCAGTACCCAGAGTGGTTCTACCAGTATCCAGAGTGGCTCTATACCAGTACCCAGAGTGGCTCTCTCAGTACCCAGAGTGGTTCTATACCAGTACCCAGAGTGGCTCTATCAGTACCCAGAGTGGTTCTATACCAGTACCCAGAGTGGCTCTATACCAGTACCCAGAGTGGCTCTATACCAGTACCCAGAGTGGTTCTATACCAGTACCCAGAGTGGCTCTATACCAGTACCCAGAGTGGCTCTATACCAGTACCCAGAGTGGCTCTATCAGTACCCAGAGTGGTTCTATACCAGTACCCAGAGTGGCTCTATACCAGTACCCAGAGTGGCTCTATACCAGTACCCAGAGTGGTTCTATACCAGTACCCAGAGTGGCTCTCTACCAGTACCCAGAGTGGCTCTATACCAGTACCCAGAGTGGTTCTATACCAGTAACCAGAGTGGTTCTATACCAGTACCCAGAGTGGCTCTATACCAGTACCCAGAGTGGTTCTATACCAGTACCCAGAGTGGTCCATACCAGTACCCAGAGTGGTCCATACCAGTACACAGAGTGGCTCTATACCAGTACCCCTAGTGGTTCTATCAGTACCCAGAGTGGCTCTATACCAGTACCCAGAGTGGCTCTATACCAGTACCCAGAGTGGCTCTATACCAGTACCCAGAGTGGCTCTACCAGTACCCAGAGTGGCTCTATACCAGTACCCAGAGTGAATCTATACCAGTACCCAGAGTGGCTCTATACCAGTACCCAGAGTGGCTCTATACCAGTACCCAGAGTGGCTCTATACCAGTACCCAGAGTGGTTCTACCAGTACCCAGAGTGGCTCTATACCAGTACCCAGAGTGTCTCTATACCAGTACCTAGAGTGGCTCTATACCAGTACCCAGAGTGGCTCTATCAGTACCCAGAGTGGTTCTATACCAGTACCCAGAGTGGCTCTATCAGTACCCAGAGTGGTTCTATACCAGTACCCAGAGTGGCTCTATACCAGTACCCAGAGTGGCTCTATACCAGTACCCAGAGTGGTTCTATACCAGTACCCAGAGTGGCTCTATACCAGTACCCAGAGTGGCTCTACCAGTACCCAGAGTGACTCTATGTCAGTACCCAGAGTGGCTCTATACCAGTACCCAGAGTGGCTCTATACCAGTACCCAGAGTGGCTCTATACCAGTACCTAGAGTGGCTCTATACCAGTACCCAGAGTGGCTCTATCAGTACCCAGAGTGGTTCTATACCAGTACCCAGAGTGGCTCTATCAGTACCCAGAGTTGTTCTATATCAGTACCCAGAGTGGCTCTATACCAGTACCCAGAGTGGCTCTATACCAGTACCCAGAGTGGTTCTATACCAGTACCCAGAGTGGTTCTATACCAGTACCCAGAGTGGCTCTATACCAGTACCCAGAGTGGTTCTATACCAGTACCCAGAGTGGTCCATACCAGTACCCAGAGTGGCTCTATACCAGTACCCAGAGTGGTTCTATCAGTACCCATAGTGGCTCTATACCAGTACCCAGAGTTGCTCTATACCAGTACCCAGAGTGGCTCTATACCAGTACCCAGAGTGGCTCTACCAGTACCCAGAGTGGCTCTATACCAGTACCCAGAGTGAATCTATACCAGTACCCAGAGTGGCTCTATACCAGTACCCAGAGTGGCTCTATACCAGTACCCAGAGTGGCTCTATACCAGTACCCAGAGTGGTTCTACCAGTACCCAGAGTGGCTCTATACCAGTACCCAGAGTGGTTCTATACCAGTACCCAGAGTGGTTCTATACCAGTACCCAGAGTGGTTCTATACCAGTACCCAGAGTGGTTCTATACCAGTACCCAGAGTGGTTCTACCAGTATCCAGAGTGGCTCTATACCAGTACCCAGAGTGGTCCATACAAGTACCCAGAGTGGCTCTATACCAGTACCCAGAGTGGCCCTCTACCAGTTCCCAGAGTGGCTCTATACCAGTACCCAGAGTGGCTCTATACCAGTACCCAGAGTGGTTCTATACCAGTACCCAGAGTGGCTCTATACCAGTACCCAGAGTGGCTCTATACCAGTACCCAGAGTGGCTCTATACCAGTACCCAGAGTGGCTCTATACCAGTAGCCAGAGTGGCTCTATACCAGTAGCCAGAGTGGCTCTATACCAGTACCCAGAGTGGCTCTATACCAGTACCCAGAGTGGCTCTATACCAGTACCCAGAGTGGCTCTATACCAGTACCCAGAGTGGATCTATACCAATACCCAGAGTGGCTCTATACAAGTACCCAGAGTGGCTCTATACCAGTACCCAGAGTGGCTCTACCAGTACCCAGAGTGGCTCTATACCAGTAACCAGAGTGGCTCTATACCAGTACCCAGAGTGGCTCTATACCAGTACCCAGAGTGGCTCTATACCAGTACCCAGAGTGACTCTATACCAGTACCCAGAGTGGCTCTATAACAGTACCCAGAGTGGCTCTATACCAGTACCCAGAGTGGTTCTATACCAGTACCCAGAGTGGCTCTATATCAGTACCCAGAGTGGTTCTATACCAGTACCCAGAGTGGCTCTATACCAGTACCCAGAGTGGCTCTATACCAGTACCCAGAGTGGTTCTATACCAGTACCCAGAGTGGTTCTATACCAGTACCCAGAGTGGCTCTATACCAGTACCCAGAGTGGCTCTATACCAGTACCCAGAGTGGCTCTATACCAGTACCCAGAGTGGCTCTATACCAGTACCAAGAGTGGCTCTATACCAGTACCCAGAGTGGCTCTATACCAGTACCCAGAGTGGTTCTATACCAGTACCCAGAGTGGCTCTATACCAGTACCCAGAGTGGCTCTATACCAGTACCCAGAGTGGCTCTATACCAGTACCCAGAGTGGCTCTATACCAGTACCCAGAGTGGTTCTATACCAGTACCCAGAGTGGCTCTATACCAGTACCCAGAGTGGCTCTATACCAGTACCCAGAGTGGCTCTATACCAGTACCCAGAGTGGCTCTACCAGTATCCAGTGCTGACTAGCAGAGTAGAACACCTGTTTAGGAGAGGTGCTGGCTAGCAGAGTTTAACACCTGTTTAGGAGAGGTGCTGGCTAGCAGAGTATAACACCTGTTTAGGAGATGTGCTGGCTAGCGGAGTAGAACACCTGTTTAGGAGAGGTGCTGGCTAGCAGAGTATAACACCTGTTTAGGAGAGGTGCTGGCTAGCAGAGTATAACACCTGTTTAGGAGAGGTGCTGGCTAGCGGAGTAGAACACCTGTTTAGGAGAGGTGCTGGCTAGCAGAGTAGAACACCTGTTTAGGAGAGGTGCTGTCTAGCAGAGTAGAACACCTGTTTAGGAGAGGTGCTGGCTAGCAGAGTATAACACCTGTTTAGGAGAGGTGCTGGCTAGCAGAGTAGAACACCTGTTTAGGAGAGGTGCTGGCTAGCGGAGTAGAACACCTGTTTACGAGAGGTGCTGGCTAGCAGAGTAGAACACCTGTTTAGGAAAGGTGCTGGCTAGCAGAGTAGAACACCTGTTTAGGAGAGGTGCTGACTAACAGAGTAAAACACCTGTTTAGGAGAGGTGCTGGCTAGCAGAGTAGAACACCTGTTTAGGAGAGGTGCTGGCTAACAGAGTAGAACACCTGTTTAGGAGAGGTGCTGGCTAACAGAGTAGAACACCTGTTTAGGAGAGGTGCTGGCTAACAGAGTAGAACACCTGTTTAGGAGAGGTGCTGGCTAACAGAGTAGAACACCTGTTTAGGAGAGGTGCTGGCTAACAGAGTATAACACCTGTTTAGGAGAGGTGCTGGCTAACAGAGTAGAACACCAGTTAGAAGAGGTGCTGGCTAACAGAGTAGAACACCTGTTTAGGAGAGGTGCTGGCTAGCAGAGTAGAACACCTGTTGAGGAGAGGTGCTGGCTAGCAGAGTAGAACACCTGTTTAGGAGAGGTGCTGGCTAACAGAGTAGAACACCTGTTTAGGAGAGGTGCTGGCTAACAGAGTAGAACACCTGTTTAGGAGAGGTGCTGGCTAACAGAGTAGAACACCTGTTTAGGAGAGGTGCTGGCTAGCAGAGTAGAACACCTGTTTAGGAGAGGTGCTGGCTAACAGAGTAGAACACCTGTTTAGGAGAGGTGCTGGCTAGCAGAGTAGAACACCTGTTTAGGAGAGGTGCTGGCTAACAGAGTAGAACACCTGTTTAGGAGAGGTGCTGGCTAACAGAGTAGAACACCTGTTTAGGAGAGGTGCTGGCTAACAGAGTAGAACACCTGTTTAGGAGAGGTGCTGGCTAACAGAGTAGTACACCTGTTTAGGAGAGGTGCTGGCTAGCAGAGTAGAACACCAGTTTAGAAGAGGTGCTGGCTAGCAGAGTAGAACACCTGTTTAGGAGAGGTGCTGGCTAGCAGAGTAGAACACCTGTTTAGGAGAGGTGCTGGCTAGCAGAGTAGAACACCTGTTTAGGAGAGGTGCTGGCTAGCAGAGTAGAAAACCTGTTTAGGAGAGGTGCTGGCTGAACAGAGTAGATCATCTTTTATAGGAGACGTGCTGGCTAGCAGAGTAGAACACCTGTTTAGGAGAGGTGCTGGCTAGCAGAGTATAACACCTGTTTAGGAGAGGTGCTGGTTAAACAGAGTAGATCACCTGTTTAGGAGAGGTGCTGGCTAACAGAGTAGAACACCTGTTTAGGAGAGGTGCTGGCTAACAGAGTAGAACACCTGTTTAGGAGAGGTGCTGGCTAGCAGAGTAGAACACCTGTTTAGGAGAGGTGCTGGCTAACAGAGTAGAACACCTGTTTAGGAGAGGTGCTGGCTAGCAGAGTAGAACACCTGTTTAGGAGAGGTGCTGGCTAACAGAGTAGAACACCTGTTTAGGAGAGGTGCTGGCTAACAGAGTAGAACACCTGTTTAGGAGAGGTGCTGGCTAACAGAGTAGAACACCTGTTTAGGAGAGGTGCTTGCTAACAGAGTAGAACACCTGTTTAGGAGAGGTGCTGGCTAACAGAGTAGAACACCTGTTTAGGAGAGGTGCTGGCTAACAGAGTAGAACACCTGTTTAGGAGAGGTGCTGGCTAGCAGAGTTGAACACCTGTTTAGGAGAGGTGCTGGCTAGCGGAGTAGAACACCTGTTTAGGAGAGGTGCTGGCTAGCAGAGTAGAACACCTGTTTAGGGGAGGTGCTGGCTAACAGAGTAGAACACCTGTTTAGGAGAGGTGCTGGCTAGCAGAGTAGAACACCTGTTTAGGAGAGGTGGTGGCTAACAGAGTAGAACACCTGTTTAGGAGAGGTGCTGGCTAACAGAGTAGAACACCTGTTTAGGAGAGGTGCTGGCTAACAGAGTAGAACACCTGTTTAGGAGAGGTGCTGGCTAGCAGAGTAGAACACCTGTTTAGGAGAGGTGCTGGCTAACAGAGTAGAACACCTGTTTAGGAGAGGTGCTGGCTAACAGAGTAGAACACCTGTTTAGGAGAGGTGCTGGCTAACAGAGTAGAACACCTGTTTTGGAGAGGTGCTGGCTAACAGAGTAGAACACCTGTTTAGGAGAGGTGCTGGCTAGCAGAGTAGAACACCTGTTTAGGAGAGGTGCTGGCTAACAGAGTAGAACACCTGTTTAGGAGAGGTGCTGGCTAGCAGAGTAGAACACCTGTTTAGGAGAGGTGCTGGCTAACAGAGTAGAACACCTGTTTAGGAGAGGTGCTGGCTAACAGAGTAGAACACCTGTTTAGGAGAGGTGCTGGCTAACAGAGTAGAACACCTGTTTAGGAGAGGTGCTGGCTAACAGAGTAGAACACCTGTTTAGGAGAGGTGCTGGCTAACAGAGTAGAACACCTGTTTAGGAGAGGTGCTGGCTAGCCGAGTAGAACACCTGTTTTGGAGAGGTGCTGGCTAACAGAGTAGAACACCTGTTTAGGGGAGGTGCTGGCTAGCAGAGTAGAACACCTGTTTAGGGGAGGTGCTGGCTAGCAGAGTAGAACACCTGTTTAGGGGAGGTGCTGGCTAACAGAGTAGAACACCTGTTTAGGAGAGGTGCTGGCTAGCAGAGTAGAACACCTGTTTAGGAGAGGTGGTGGCTAACAGAGTAGAACACCTGTTTAGGAGAGGTGCTGGCTAACAGAGTAGAACACCTGTTTAGGAGAGGTGCTGGCTAACAGAGTAGAACACCTGTTTAGGAGAGGTGCTGGCTAGCAGAGTAGAACACCTGTTTAGGAGAGGTGCTGGCTAGCCGAGTAGAACACCTGTTTTGGAGAGGTGCTGGCTAACAGAGTAGAACACCTGTTTAGGGGAGGTGCTGGCTAGCAGAGTAGAACACCTGTTTAGGGGAGGTGCTGGCTAACAGAGTAGAACACCTGTTTAGGAGAGGTGCTGGCAAACAGAGTAGAACACCTGTTTAGGAGAGGTGCTGGCTAACAGAGTAGAACACCTGTTTAGGAGAGGTGCTGGCTAACAGAGTAGAACACCTGTTTAGGAGAGGTGCTGGCTAACAGAGTAGAACACCTGTTTAGGAGAGATGCTGGCTAACAGAGTAGAACACCTGTTTAGGAGAGGTGCTGGCTAGCAGAGTAGAACACCTGTTTAGGAGAGGTGCTGGCTAACAGAGTAGAACACCTGTTTAGGAGAGGTGCTGGCTAACAGAGTAGAACACCAGTTTAGGAGAGGTGCTGGCTAGCAGAGTAGAACACCTGGTTGGGAGAGGGGCTGGCTAGCAGAGTAGAACACCTGTTTAGGAGAGGTGCTGGCTAGCAGAGTAGAACACCTGTTTAGTTGGAGGTGCTGGCTAGCAGAGTAGAACACCTGATTAGGAGAGGTGCAGAGTAGAACACCTGTTTAGGAGAGGTGCTGGCTAACAGAGTAGAACACCTGTTTAGGAGAGGTGCTGGCTAACAGAGTAGAACACCTTTTTAGGAGAGGTGCTGGCTAACAGAGTAGAACACCTGTTTAGGAGAGGTGCTGGCTAACAGAGTAGAACACCTGTTTAGGAGAGGTGCTGGCTAACAGAGTAGAACACCTGTTTAGGAGAGGTGCTGGCTAGCAGACTAGAACACCTGTTTAGGAGAGGTGCTGGCTAACAGAGTAGAACACCTGTTTAGGAGAGGTGCTGGCTAGCAGAGTAGAACACCTGTTTAGGAGAGGTGCTGGCTAACAGAGTAGAACACCTGTTTAGGAGAGGTGCTGGCTAACAGAGTAGAACACCTGTTTAGGAGAGGTGCTGGCTAACAGAGTAGAACACCTGTTTAGGAGAGGTGCTGGCTAACAGAGTAGAACACCTGTTTAGGAGAGGTGCTGGCTAACAGAGTAGAACACCTGTTTAGGAGAGGTGCTGGCTAACAGAGTAGAACACCTGTTTAGGAGTGGTGCTGGCTAACAGAGTAAAACACCTGTTTAGGAGAGGTGCTGGCTAGCAGAGTAGAAGACCTGTTTAGGAGAGGTGCTGGCTAACAGAGTAGAACACCTGTTTAGGAGAGGCGCTGGCTAACAGAGTAGAACACCTGGTTGGGAGAGGTGCTGGCTAGCAGAGTAGAACACCTGTTTAGGGGAGGTGCTGGCTAACAGAGTAGAACACCTGATTAGGCGAGGTGCAGAGTAGAACACCTGTTTAGGAGAGGTGCTGGCTAACAGAGTAGAACACCTGTTTAGGAGAGGTGCTGGCAAACAGAGTAGAACACCTTTTTAGGAGAGGTGCTGGCTAACAGAGTAGAACACCTGTTTAGGAGAGGTGCTGGCTAACAGAGTAGAACACCTGTTTAGGAGAGGTGCTGGCTAACAGAGTAGAACACCTGTTTAGGAGAGGTGCTGGCTAGCAGAGTAGAACACCTGTTTAGGAGAGGTGCTGGCTAACAGAGTAGAACACCTGTTTAGGAGAGGTGCTGGCTAACAGAGTAGAACACCTGTTTAGGAGAGGTGCTGGCTAACAGAGTAAAATACCTGTTTAGGAGAGGTGCTGGCTAACAGAGTAGAACACCTGTTTAGGAGAGGTGCTGGCTAGCAGAGTAGAACACCTGTTTAGGAGAGGTGCTGGCTAAACAGAGTAGATCATCTTTTATAGGAGACGTGCTGGCTAGCAGAGTAGAACACCTGTTTAGGAGAGGTGCTGGCTAACAGATTAGAACACCTGTTTAGGAGAGGTGCTGGCTAGCAGAGTAGAACACCTGTTTAGGGGAGGTGCTGGCTAACAGAGTAGAACACCTGTTTAGGAGAGGTGCTGGCTAACAGAGTAGAACACCTGTTTAGGAGAGGTGCTGGCTAACAGAGTAGAACACCTGTTTAGGGGAGGTGCTGGCTAACAGAGTAGAACACCTGTTTAGGAGAGGTGCTGGCTAACAGAGTAGAACACCTGTTTAGGAGAGGTGCTGGCTAAACAGAGTAGATCACCTGTTTAGGAGAGGTGCTGGCTAACAGAGTAGAACACCTGTTTAGGAGAGGTGCTGGCTCGCAGAGTAGAACACCTGTTTAGGAGAGGTGCTGGCTAGCAGAGTAGAACACCTGTTTAGGAGAGGTGCTGGCTAACAGAGTAGAACACCTGTTTAGGAGAGGTGCTGGCTAGCAGAGTAGAACACCTGTTTAGGAGAGGTGCTGGCTAACAGAGTAGAACACCTGTTTAGGAGAGGTGCTGGCTAGCAGAGTAGAACACCTGTTTAGGAGAGGTGCTGGCTAACAGAGTAGAACACCTGTTTAGGAGAGGTGCGGGCTAACAGAGTAGAACACCTGTTTAGGAGAGGTGCTGGCTAACAGAGTAGAACACCTGTTTAGGAGAGGTGCTGGCTAGCAGAGTAGAACACCTGTTTAGGAGAGGTGCTGGCTAACAGAGTAGAACACCTGTTTAGGAGAGGTGCTGGCTAACAGAGTAGAACACCTGTTTAGGAGAGGTGCTGGCTAACAGAGTAGAACACCTGTTTTGGAGAGGTGCTGGCTAAACAGAGTAGATCATCTTTTATAGGAGACGTGCTGGCTAGCAGAGTAGAACACCTGTTTAGGAGAGGTGCTGGCTAACAGATTAGAACACCTGTTTAGGAGAGGTGCTGGCTAGCAGAGTAGAACACCTGTTTAGGGGAGGTGCTGGCTAACAGAGTATAACACCTGTTTAGGAGAGGTGCTGGCTAGCAGAGTAGAACACCTGTTTAGGAGAGGTGCTGGCTAACAGAGTAGAACACCTGTTTAGGAGAGGTGCTGGCTAACAGAGTAGAACACCTGTTTAGGAGAGGTGCTGGCTAACAGAGTAGAACACCTGTTTAGGAGAGGTGCTGGCTAGCAGAGTAGAACACCTGTTTAGGAGAGGTGCTGGCTAACAGAGTAGAACACCTGTTTAGGAGAGGTGCTGGCTAACAGAGTAGAACACCTGTTTAGGAGAGGTGCTGGCTAACAGAGTAAAACACCTGTTTAGGAGAGGTGCTGGCTAACAGAGTAGAACACCTGTTTAGGTGAGGTGCTGGCTAGCCGAGTAGAACACCTGTTTAGGAGAGGTGCTGGCTAACAGAGTAGAACACCTGTTTAGGAGAGGTGCTGGCTAGCAGAGTAGAACACCTGTTTAGGAGAGGTGCTGGCTAACAGAGTAGAACACCTGTTTAGGAGAGGTGCTGACTAGCAGAGTAGAACACCTGTTTAGGAGAGGTGCTGGCTAACAGAGTAGAACACCTGTTTAGGAGAGGTGCTGGCTCGCAGAGAGAAACACCTGTTTAGGAGAGGTGCTGGCTAGCAGAGTATAACACCTGTTTAGGAGAGGTGCTGGCTAACAGAGTAGAACACCTGTTTAGGAGAGGTGCTGGCTAACAGAGTAGAACACCTGTTTAGGAGAGGTGCTGGCTAACAGAGTAGAACACCTGTTTAGGAGAGGTGCTGGCTAAACAGAGTAGAACACCTGTTTAGGAGAGGTGCTGGCTAACAGAGTAGAACATCTGTTTAGGAGAGGTGCTGGCTAGCCGAGTAGAACACCTGTTTAGGAGAGGTGCTGGCTAACAGAGTAGAACACCTGTTTAGGGGAGGTGCTGGCTAGCAGAGTAGAACACCTGTTTAGGGGAGGTGCTGGCTAACAGAGTAGAACACCTGTTTAGGAGAGGTGCTGGCAAACAGAGTAGAACACCTGTTTAGGAGAGGTGCTGGCTAACAGAGTAGAACACCTGTTTAGGAGAGGTGCTGGCTAACAGAGTAGAACACCTGTTTAGGAGAGGTGCTGGCTAACAGAGTAGAACACCTGTTTAGGAGAGGTGCTGGCTAACAGAGTAGAACACCTGTTTAGGAGAGGTGCTGGCTCGCAGAGAGAAACACCTGTTTAGGAGAGGTGCTGGCTAGCAGAGTATAACACCTGTTTAGGAGAGGTGCTGGCTAACAGAGTAGAACACCTGTTTAGGAGAGGTGCTGGCTAACAGAGTAGAACACCTGTTTAGGAGAGGTGCTGGCTAACAGAGTAGATCACCTCTTTAGGAGAGGTGCTGGCTAGCAGAGTAGATCACCTCTTTAGGAGAGGTGCTGGCTAACAGAGTAGAACACCTCTTTAGGAGAGGTGCTGGCTAACAGAGTAGATCACCTCTTTAGGAGAGGTGCTGGCTAGCAGAGTATAACACCTGTTTAGGAGAGGTGCTGGCTAACAGAGTAGATCACCTCTTTAGGAGAGGTGCTGGCTAACAGAGTAGATCACCTCTTTAGGAGAGGTGCTGGCTAACAGAGTAGGACACCTGTTTAGGAGAGGTGCTGGCTAACAGAGTAGAACACCTGTTTAGGAGAGGTGCTGGCTAACAGAGTAAAACACCTGTTTAGGAGAGGTGCTGTCTAACAGATTAGAACACCTGTTTAGGAGAGGTGCTGGCTAGCAGAGTAGAACACCTGTTTAGGAGAGGTGCTGGCTAGCAGAGTAGAACAGCTGTTGAGGAGAGGTGCTGGCTAGCAGAGTAGAAAACCTGTTTAGGAGAGGTGCTGGCTAGCAGAGTAGAACACCTTTTTAGGACAGGTGCCGGCTAGCAGAGTAGAACACCTGTTTAGGAGAGGTGCTGGCTAGCAGAGTAGAACACCTGTTTAGGAGAGGTGCTGGCTAGCAGAGTAGAACACCTGTTGAGGAGAGGTGCTGGCTAGCAGAGTAGAACACCTGTTTAGGAGAGGTGCTGGCTAGCATAGTAGAACGCCTGTTTAGGAGAGGTGCTGGCTAGCAGAGTAGAACACCTGTTTAGGGGAGGTGCTGGCTAGCGGAGTAGCTCACCTGTTTAGGAGAGGTGCTAGCTAACAGAGTAGAACACCTGTTTAGGAGAGGTGCTGGCTAACAGATTAGAACACCTGTTTAGGAGAGGTGCTGGCTAACAGAGTAGAACACCTGTTTAGGAGAGGTGCTGGCTAGCAGAGTAGAACACCTGTTTAGGAGAGGTGCTGGCTAACAGAGTAGAACACCTGTTTAGGAGAGGTGCTGGCTAGCAGAGTAGAACACCTGTTTAGGAGAGGTGCTGGCTAGCAGAGTAGAACACCTGTTTAGGAGAGGTGCTGGCTAGCAGAGTAGAACACCTGTTTAGGAGAGGTGCTGGCTAACAGAGTAGAACACCTGTTTAGGAGAGGTGCTGGCTAAAGAAAAGGAGAGCCTCGCGCTCTCGGAGTAAAATTACAGTTGAATATATTAAAAGAAATACAAATAAATATGTTTATAAAAAATCTCATAAAATTTGTGGAATTTTAAATAATTCTAAAATTAGGTTAAAAAAAATGTTAGTTTGGATTGACCAGCCTTCATACTACAGTAACACACGAAAAGCATAAAGGCATGGTTTAACCTAATCTAATCTTATCTAGAATACTTTTAAAAATTTGATACACTATCTTTAAAATATGTTTAGGAAGACTGTCTTCCATCGAATTAGTGGACTTTTAATGAACTCTATGACTAAAAACAGTTGTGATTATTTTGTGGGTTGGATTAATTAATTAATAATAATGAATTAATAATTAAAGTACTTTAAGTGATTGTCTCGGGGTTACATAGCAGTAACACTAAATCTTAATATTCTTACTTCTGTTCATTACGAAATTATTCTGTGGTTTTACATTTCAATGTTTTGTCACTACCTGAAAGTCGAACCTAAAATATATAGCTAATTAGCTCTCCTACACCTTCCTATGCTGAGTGGTAATCTACAAATGGTACCCTATTCCCTATTTAGTCCACAATTTAGGTCCATGTCCTGGTCAGCTACGATGTTTAGCATGGTCCAAATCCATCTAGCACATAGCCACGTCCTGACCAGAGTTCTTATGTGTTTTGCTTGTTTAGAGTTGGTCAGGACGTGAGCTGGGTGGGCATTCTATGTTGTGTGTCTAGTTTGTCTGTTTCTGTGTTCAGCCTAATATGGTTCTCAATCAGAGGCAGCTGTCAATCGTTGTCCCTGATTGAGAATCATATATAGGTGGCTTGTTTTGTGTTGGGGATTGTGGGTGGTTGTTTCCTGTCTCTGTGTTTTGTCTGCACCAGCTAGGACTGTTTCGGTTTGCCACATTTTGTTGTTTTTGTATCGTTGTAAGTGTTCACTGTTTTCGTTTAATTAAACATGTTGAGCACTGGCTACGCTCTGTTTGCACATCTCCTGCACATCTCCTGCAGACCAGAGATCCTCGTTGAATCGAAACTCCTTTACGGACTCTGTTTGCACATCTCCTGCAGACCAGAGATCCTCGTTGAATCGAAACTCCTTTACGGACTGTGTTTGCACATCTCCTGCAGACCAGAGATCCTCGTTGAATCGAAACTCCTTTACGGACTGTGTTTGCACATCTCCTGCAGACCAGAGATCCTCGTTGAATCGAAACTCCTTTACGGACTCTGTTTGCACATCTCCTGCAGACCAGAGATCCTCGTTGAATCGAAACTCCTTTACGGACTCTGTTTGCACATCTCCTGCAGACCAGAGATCCTCGTTGAATCGAAACTCCTTTACGGACTCTGTTTGCACATCTCCTGCAGACCAGAGATCCTCGTTGAATCGAAACTCCTTTACGGACTGTGTTTGCACATCTCCTGCAGACCAGAGATCCTCGTTGAGTCGAAACTCCTTTACGGACTCTGCTTGAAGTGGCACATTGACTACTTTCTGTTAGAAACGAACAGCGTCGTTTGCGGCTACGTTATAGTCCTCGTGTTAATTCCACAGTACACCGTCCTCATTATTCCCCTAATTAACGTTGTAAAGTACAGTATAGGTTTTAAAAAACACACCACTTATGAGCACTTTAAGAATTCAACGTCATGGTTAAAGTTAGCGGAATGTACGTCATGGAACATTGTATTTGTCATCCATTTTCCCGAAACCCATTTACCTTATCTAGCTAGAGGAGAGATCCTTATAATATATAAAAATAATATCGTTTGACCACTTGAATATCCTTCATGGTCTCTTTTTGTTTTAAATTTTATGGGATAGAAATGCAAATGAACTGAAATTATAAAAAAGCGCTCTACATTAAAGTCTTCGTGATAAAGACCACAGTACAAAGTCATCATTATTCACCACCTGACCTATGTAAAGTACAGTATAAGTTTTAAAAAAACACACCACTTACACACACCGCTGTAAGATTTAAATCTGGCCGATAAAACACTTTTAAGTATCTTGGGAAGTCTATTAGCGTTATTAATAATATTAATATTAATAAAGAACTGGAGTTAAAAAGAATAATAAAATAAAAGAGAAACAAGGTTCTATTTCCATTCAGTCTGAGTCAGATATTGAGAGGAACAAACGGAACACTATTCCCTATGTAGTACACTACTTTTGACCAGGGCCCATAGGGTAGTGTTCTCTAAAGGGAATAGGGTGCCTTTTTTTTTGGGACGTAACAAACACATTAACTACATGACCTAGTTGGTTCCCTGAGGGGATGATTTAGCTCATATCTGCTGATGAGGGCGAAAGAAGAAAGCGATGTTAACTTAGCAGGGAACGGGAGTAGCCTTGGAAAAACAAATACGAATAAGTAAACAAACAAACAAGAAGTGGAGCAGAGCAGGACTTGCTTTGAATATTGAATTAATAAGATTCTCTAGTTAACCTTTGACCCTAGAAGATCAGACTGGACAGCAGGGTGAGTCTGAGCTGGCACCTTATTCCCTAAGTAGGACACAATATAGGGCACTACTTTTGACCAGGGCCCATGCACCCTAATCCCTATGGTAAGGGATTCCATTTGAACAGGGCCCATGCACCCTATTCCCTATGTAGTACACTACTTTGACCTGGGCCCATGCACCCTAATCCCTATGTAGTACACTACTTTGACCTGGGCCCATGCACCCTAATCCCTATGGTAAGGGATTCCATTTGAACAGGGCCCATGCACCCTATTCCCTATGTAGTACACTACTTTGACCTGGGCCCATGCACCCTAATCCCTATGTAGGGGATTCCTTACGACCAGGACCCATGCACCCTATTCCCTATGTAGGGGATTCCATTTGAACAGGGCCCATGCACCCTAATCCCTATGTAGGGGATTCCATTTGACCAGCGCCCATGCACCCTATTCCCTATGTAGGGGATTCCATTTGAACAGGGCCCATGCATCCTAATCCCTATGTAGGGGATTCCATTTGACCAGGGCCCATGCACCCTATTCCCTATGTAGGGGATTCCATTTGAACAGGGCCCATGCACCCTAATCCCTATGTAGGGGATTCCATTTGACCAGGGCCCATGCACCCTAATCCCTATGTAGGTGATTCCATTTGACCAGGGCCCATGCACCCTAATCCCTATGTAGGTGATTCCATTTGACCAGGGCCCATGCACCCTATTCCCTACGTAGGGGATTCCATTTGACCAGGGCCCATGCACCCTAATCCCTATGTAGTACACTACTTTTGACCAGGGCCCATGCACCCTATTCCCTATGTAACGGATTCCTTTTGACCAGGGCCCATGCACCCTAATCCCTATATAGGGGATTCCATTTGACCAGGGCCCATGCACCCTAATCCCTATGTAGTACACTACTTTTGACCAGGGCCCATGCACCCTATTCCCTATGTAGTACACTACTTTTGACCAGGGCCCATGCACCCTAATCCCTATGTAGTGCACTACTTTTGATCAGGGCCCATGCACCCTAATCCCTATGTAGTACACTACTTTTGACCAAGGCTTCTGATATAAGTATTGCTATTTCTTTAGAGAATAGAGTGTCAGACACAGTCCTAGATGATACACTCCACGTTTGCAGGAAAATTATCACCAACAGAAGAGTGATCAAATTAAGATCCTACATCTGTAGGGACGTACTGACGGCCTGAAAACAGCGGCGGCAGATTGTCAAGTCGACCTAAAGTTATTTTTCATGTATCACAAGAGGAATATCTTATAAATAACATTACTGTATCCTGTTGGGGATTTATAAAAACATACACGTACAGCAAGCGTGCACACACACACACACACACACACACACACACACACACACACACACACACACACACACACACACACACACACACACACACACACTCCTCCCTGCCCACACACCCCTCCCTGCCCCCACACACACACACACACACACACACCCCTCCCTGCCCACACACACACACACACCCCTCCCTGCCCACACACCCCTCCCTGCCCACACACACACACACACACACACACACCCCTCCCTGCCCACACACACACACACACCCCTCCCTGCCCACACACCCCACCCAGCCCACACACACACACACACACACACCCCACCCTGCCCACACACCCTACACCACTGCATTCCTCCCTGTGGTGTGCCTGGATACTAACACTGCCTGCTGTGCCCAGTGTTTTTCACAACGTCTGTAAAGACCACCATTAGGGACTCAGGCTGACACCGTTATATCACACATACATCTCCTCCTGGACATAGGAAATAGGGCTGTTGTTGCCTGCCAAATGGCCCCCTATTTCATACATATATAGTGCACTACTTAGGGAAAGTAGACAAATTACACAGTGTTTGTATTATGGATAATATAACACACTAGTGTCAGTAGAGGTAGAGGTAGGGATAATATAACACTCTAGTGTCAGTAGAGGGAGAGGTAGGGATAATATAACACACTAGTGTCAGTAGAGGTAGGGATAATATAACACACTAGTGTCAGTAGAGGGAGAGGTAGGGATAATATAACACACTAGTGTCAGTAGAGGGAGAGGTAGGGATAATATAACACACTAGTGTCAGTAGAGGTAGGGATAAAATAACACACTAGTGTCAGTAGAGGTAGGGATAATATAACACACTAGTGTCAGTAGAGGTAGAGGTAGGGATAATATAACACACTAGTGTCAGTAGAGGTAGAGGTAGGGATAATATAACACACTAGTGTCAGTAGAGGGAGAGGTAGGGATAATATAACACACTAGTGTCAGTAGAGGTAGGGATAATATAACACACTAGTGTCAGTAGAGGGAGAGGTAGGGATAATATAACACACTAGTGTCAGTAGAGGGAGAGGTAGGGATAATATAACACACTAGTGTCAGTAGAGGTAGAGGTAGGGATAATATAACACACTAGTGTCAGTAGAGGTAGGGATAATATAACACACTAGTGTCAGTAGAGGTAGGGATAATATAACACACTAGTGTCAGTAGAGGTAGGGATAATATAACACACTAGTGTCAGTAGAGGTAGAGGTAGGGATAATGTAACACACTAGTGTCAGTAGAGGTAGGGATAATATAACACACTAGTGTCAGTAGAGGTAGAGGTAGGGATAATATAACACACTAGTGTCAGTAGAGGGAGAGGTAGGGATAATATAACACACTAGTGTCAGTAGAGGGAGAGGTAGGGATAATATAACACACTAGTGTCAGTAGAGGGAGAGGTAGGGATAATATAACACACTAGTGTCAGTAGAGGTAGGGATAATATAACACACTAGTGTCAGTAGAGGTAGGGATAATATAACACACTAGTGTCAGTAGAGGTAGAGGTAGGGATAATATAACACACTAGTGTCAGTAGAGGTAGAGGTAGGGATAATATAACACACTAGTGTCAGTAGAGGTAGAGGTAGGGATAATATAACACACTAGTGTCAGTAGAGGTAGGGATAATATAACACACTAGTGTCAGTAGAGGTAGGGATAATATAACACACTAGTGTCAGTAGAGGTAGAGGTAGGGATAATATAACACACTAGTGTCAGTAGAGGTAGAGGTAGGGATAATATAACACACTAGTGTCAGTAGAGGTAGGGATAATATAACACACTAGTGTCAGTAGAGGTAGGGATAATATAACACACTAGTGTTAGGAGAGGGAGAGGTAGGGATAATATAACACACTAGTGTCAGTAGAGGGAGAGGTAGGGATAATATAACACACTAGTGTCAGTAGAGGTAGAGGTAGGGATAATATAACACACTAGTGTCAGTAGAGGTAGGGATAATATAACACACTAGTGTCAGTAGAGGGAGAGGTAGGGATAATATAACACACTAGTGTCAGTAGAGGGAGAGGTAGGGATAATATAACACACTAGTGTCAGTAGAGGGAGAGGTAGGGATAATATAACACACTAGTGTCAGTAGAGGTAGAGGTAGGGATAATATAACACACTAGTGTCAGTAGAGGTAGGGATAATATAACACACTAGTGTCAGTAGAGGGAGAGGTAGGGATAATATAACACACTAGTGTCAGTAGAGGTAGGGATAATATAACACACTAGTGTCAGTAGAGGTAGGGATAATATAACACACTAGTGTCAGTAGAGGTAGAGGTAGGGATAATATAACACACTAGTGTCAGTAGAGGGAGAGGTAGGGATAATATAACACACTAGTGTCAGTAGAGGGAGAGGTAGGGATAATATAACACACTAGTGTCAGTAGAGGGAGAGGTAGGGATAATATAACACACTAGTGTCAGTAGAGGTAGGGATAATATAACACACTAGTGTCAGTAGAGGTAGGGATAATATAACACACTAGTGTCAGTAGAGGTAGGGATAATATAACACACTAGTGTCAGTAGAGGTAGGGATAATATAACACACTAGTGTCAGTAGAGGTAGGGATAATATAACACACTAGTGTCAGTAGAGGGAGAGGTAGGGATAATATAACACACTAGTGTCAGTAGAGGGAGAGGTAGGGATAATATAACACACTAGTGTCAGTAGAGGTAGGGATAATTTAACACACTAGTGTCAGTAGAGGTAGGGATAATATAACACACTAGTGTCAGTAGAGGGAGAGGTAGGGATAATATAACACACTAGTGTCAGTAGAGGGAGAGGTAGGGATAATATAACACACTAGTGTCAGTAGAGGTAGAGGTAGGGATAATATAACACACTAGTGTCAGTAGAGGTAGGGATAATATAACACACTAGTGTCAGTAGAGGTAGGGATAATATAACACACTAGTGTCAGTAGAGGTAGGGATAATATAACACACTAGTGTCAGTAGAGGTAGAGGTAGGGATAATGTAACACACTAGTGTCAGTAGAGGTAGGGATAATATAACACACTAGTGTCAGTAGAGGTAGAGGTAGGGATAATATAACACACTAGTGTCAGTAGAGGGAGAGGTAGGGATAATATAACACACTAGTGTCAGTAGAGGGAGAGGTAGGGATAATATAACACACTAGTGTCAGTAGAGGGAGAGGTAGGGATAATATAACACACTAGTGTCAGTAGAGGTAGGGATAATATAACACACTAGTGTCAGTAGAGGTAGGGATAATATAACACACTAGTGTCAGTAGAGGTAGAGGTAGGGATAATATAACACACTAGTGTCAGTAGAGGTAGAGGTAGGGATAATATAACACACTAGTGTCAGTAGAGGTAGAGGTAGGGATAATATAACACACTAGTGTCAGTAGAGGTAGGGATAATATAACACACTAGTGTCAGTAGAGGTAGGGATAATATAACACACTAGTGTCAGTAGAGGTAGAGGTAGGGATAATATAACACACTAGTGTCAGTAGAGGTAGAGGTAGGGATAATATAACACACTAGTGTCAGTAGAGGTAGGGATAATATAACACACTAGTGTCAGTAGAGGTAGGGATAATATAACACACTAGTGTTAGGAGAGGGAGAGGTAGGGATAATATAACACACTAGTGTCAGTAGAGGGAGAGGTAGGGATAATATAACACACTAGTGTCAGTAGAGGTAGAGGTAGGGATAATATAACACACTAGTGTCAGTAGAGGTAGGGATAATATAACACACTAGTGTCAGTAGAGGGAGAGGTAGGGATAATATAACACACTAGTGTCAGTAGAGGGAGAGGTAGGGATAATATAACACACTAGTGTCAGTAGAGGGAGAGGTAGGGATAATATAACACACTAGTGTCAGTAGAGGTAGAGGTAGGGATAATATAACACACTAGTGTCAGTAGAGGTAGGGATAATATAACACACTAGTGTCAGTAGAGGGAGAGGTAGGGATAATATAACACACTAGTGTCAGTAGAGGTAGGGATAATATAACACACTAGTGTCAGTAGAGGTAGGGATAATATAACACACTAGTGTCAGTAGAGGTAGAGGTAGGGATAATATAACACACTAGTGTCAGTAGAGGGAGAGGTAGGGATAATATAACACACTAGTGTCAGTAGAGGGAGAGGTAGGGATAATATAACACACTAGTGTCAGTAGAGGGAGAGGTAGGGATAATATAACACACTAGTGTCAGTAGAGGTAGGGATAATATAACACACTAGTGTCAGTAGAGGTAGGGATAATATAACACACTAGTGTCAGTAGAGGTAGGGATAATATAACACACTAGTGTCAGTAGAGGTAGGGATAATATAACACACTAGTGTCAGTAGAGGTAGGGATAATATAACACACTAGTGTCAGTAGAGGGAGAGGTAGGGATAATATAACACACTAGTGTCAGTAGAGGGAGAGGTAGGGATAATATAACACACTAGTGTCAGTAGAGGTAGGGATAATTTAACACACTAGTGTCAGTAGAGGTAGGGATAATATAACACACTAGTGTCAGTAGAGGGAGAGGTAGGGATAATATAACACACTAGTGTCAGTAGAGGGAGAGGTAGGGATAATATAACACACTAGTGTCAGTAGAGGGAGAGGTAGGGATAATATAACACACTAGTGTCAGTAGAGGGAGAGGTAGGGATAATATAACACACTAGTGTCAGTAGAGGGAGAGGTAGGGATAATATAACACACTAGTGTCAGTAGAGGTAGGGATAATATAACACACTAGTGTCAGTAGAGGTAGGGATAATATAACACACTAGTGTCAGTAGAGGTAGGGATAATATAACACACTAGTGTCAGTAGAGGGAGAGGTAGGGATAATATAACACACTAGTGTCAGTAGAGGTAGAGGTAGGGATAATATAACACACTAGTGTCAGTAGAGGTAGAGGTAGGGATAATATAACACACTAGTGTCAGTAGAGGCAGAGGTAGGGATAATATAACACACTAGTGTCAGTAGAGGTAGAGGTAGGGATAATATAACACACTAGTGTCAGTAGAGGTAGAGGTAGGGATAATATAACACACTAGTGTCAGTAGAGGTAGGGATAATATAACACACTAGTGTCAGTAGAGGTAGGGATAATATAACACACTAGTGTCAGTGGAGGTAGGGATAATATAACACACTAGTGTCAGTAGAGGTAGGGATAATATAACACACTAGTGTCAGTAGAGGGAGAGGTAGGGATAATATAACACACTAGTGTCAGTAGAGGTAGAGGTAGGGATAATATAACACACTAGTGTCAGTAGAGGAAGGGATAATATAACACACTAGTGTCAGTAGAGGTAGAGGTAGGGATAATATAACACACTAGTGTCAGTAGAGGTAGGGATAATATAACACACTAGTGTCAGTAGAGGGAGAGGTAGGGATAATATAACACACTAGTGTCAGTAGAGGTAGGGATAATATAACACACTAGTGTCAGTAGAGGTAGAGGTAGGGATAATATAACACACTAGTGTCAGTAGAGGTAGGGATAATATAACACACTAGTGTCAGTAGAGGTAGGGATAATATAACAAACTAGTGTCAGTAGAGGTAGAGGTAGGGATAATATAACACACTAGTGTCAGTAGAGGTAGGGATAATATAACACACTAGTGTCAGTAGAGGTAGGGATAATATAACACACTAGTGTCAGTAGAGGTAGAGGTAGGGATAATATAACACACTAGTGTCAGTAGAGGTAGAGGTAGGGATAATATAACACACTAGTGTCAGTAGAGGTAGGGATAATATAACACACTAGTGTCAGTAGAGGTAGGGATAATATAACACACTAGTGTCAGTAGAGGTAGAGGTAGGGATAATATAACACACTAGTGTCAGTAGAGGGAGAGGTAGGGATAATATAACACACTAGTGTCAGTAGAGGGAGAGGTAGGGATAATATAACACACTAGTGTCAGTAGAGGTAGGGATAATATAACACACTAGTGTCAGTAGAGGTAGGGATAATATAACACACTAGTGTCAGTAGAGGGAGAGGTAGGGATAATATAACACACTAGTGTCAGTAGAGGGAGAGGTAGGGATAATATAACACACTAGTGTCAGTAGAGGTAGGGATAATATAACACACTAGTGTCAGTAGAGGTAGAGGTAGGGATAATATAACACACTAGTGTCAGTAGAGGGAGAGGTAGGGATAATATAACACACTAGTTTCAGTAGAGGTAGGGATAATATAACACACTAGTGTCAGTAGAGGTAGAGGTAGGGATAATATAACACACTAGTGTCAGTAGAGGTAGGGATTATATAACACACTAGTGTCAGTAGAGGTAGGGATAATATAACACACTAGTGTCAGTAGAGGGAGAGGTAGGGATAATATAACACACTAGTGTCAGTAGAGGTAGAGGTAGGGATAATATAACACACTAGTGTCAGTAGAGGGAGAGGTAGGGATAATATAACACACTAGTGTCAGTAGAGGGAGAGGTAGGGATAATATAACACACTAGTGTCAGTAGAGGTAGAGGTAGGGATAATATAACACACTAGTGTCAGTAGAGGGAGAGGTAGGGATAATATAACACACTAGTGTCAGTAGAGGTAGAGGTAGGGATAATATAACACACTAGTGTCAGTAGAGGTAGAGGTAGGGATAATATAACACACTAGTGCCAGTAGAGGTAGAGGTAGGGATAATATAACACACTAGTGTCAGTAGAGGTAGGGATAATATAACACACTAGTGTCAGTAGAGGTAGGGATAATATAACACACTAGTGTCAGTAGAGGGAGAGGTAGGGATAATATAACACACTAGTGTCAGTAGAGGTAGGGATAATATAACACACTAGTGTCAGTAGAGGTAGAGGTAGGGATAATATAACACACTAGTGTCAGTAGAGGTAGAGGTAGGGATAATATAACACACTAGTGTCAGTAGAGGTAGAGGTAGGGATAATATAACACACTAGTGTCAGTAGAGGTAGGGATAATATAACACACTAGTGTCAGTAGAGGTAGGGATAATATAACACACTAGTGTCAGTAGAGGTAGGGATAATATAACACACTAGTGTCAGTAGAGGTAGGGATAATATAACACACTAGTGTCAGTAGAGGTAGGGATAATATAACACACTAGTGTCAGTAGAGGTAGAGGTAGGGATAATATAACACACTAGTGTCAGTAGAGGTAGGGATAATATAACACACTAGTGTCAGTAGAGGTAGAGGTAGGGATAATATAACACACTAGTGTCAGTAGAGGTAGGGATAATATAACACACTAGTGTCAGTAGAGGGAGAGGTAGGGATAATATAACACACTAGTGTCAGTAGAGGGAGAGGTAGGGATAATATAACACACTAGTGTCAGTAGAGGGAGAGGTAGGGATAATATAACACACTAGTGTCAGTAGAGGGAGAGGTAGGGATAATATAACACACTAGTGTCAGTAGAGGGAGAGGTAGGGATAATATAACACACTAGTGTCAGTAGAGGTAGAGGTAGGGATAATATAACACACTAGTGTCAGTAGAGGTAGGGATAATATAACACACTAGTGTCAGTAGAGGTAGGGATAATATAACACACTAGTGTCAGTAGAGGTAGGGATAATATAACACACTAGTGTCAGTAGAGGGAGAGGTAGGGATAATATAACACACTAGTGTCAGTAGAGGTAGGGATAATATAACACACTAGTGTCAGTAGAGGTAGAGGTAGGGATAATATAACACACTAGTGTCAGTAGAGGTAGAGGTAGGGATAATATAACACACTAGTGTCAGTAGAGGTAGGGATAATATAACACACTAGTGTCAGTAGAGGTAGGGATAATATAACACACTAGTGTCAGTAGAGGTAGAGGTAGGGATAATATAACACACTAGTGTCAGTAGAGGTAGGGATAATATAACACACTAGTGTCAGTAGAGGTAGGGATAATATAACACACTAGTGTCAGTAGAGGTAGGGATAATATAACACACTAGTGTCAGTAGAGGTAGGGATAATATAACACACTAGTGTCAGTAGAGGTAGGGATAATATAACACACTAGTGTTAGGAGAGGTAGGGATAATATAACACACTAGTGTCAGTAGAGGTAGGGATAATATAACACACTAGTGTCAGTAGAGGTAGGGATAAAATAACACACTAGTGTCAGTAGAGGGAGAGGTAGGGATAATATAACACACTAGTGTCAGTAGAGGTAGGGATAATATAACACACTAGTGTCAGTAGAGGGAGAGGTAGGGATAATATAACACACTAGTGTCAGTAGAGGTAGGGATAATATAACACACTAGTGTCAGTAGAGGTAGGGATAATATAACACACTAGTGTCAGTAGAGGGAGAGGTAGGGATAATATAACACACTAGTGTCAGTAGAGGTAGGGATAATATAACACACTATTGTCAGTAGAGGTAGGGATAATATAACACACTAGTGTCAGTAGAGGGAGAGGTAGGGATAATATAACACACTAGTGTCAGTAGAGGTAGGGATAATATAACACACTAGTGTCAGTAGAGGGAGAGGTAGGGATAATATAACACACTAGTTTCAGTAGAGGTAGGGATAATATAACACACTAGTGTCAGTAGAGGTAGGGATAATATAACACACTAGTGTCAGTAGAGGTAGGGATAATATAACACACTAGTGTCAGTAGAGGTAGGGATAATATAACACACTAGTGTCAGTAGAGGTAGGGATAATATAACACACTAGTGTCAGTAGAGGTAGGGATAATATAACACACTAGTGTCAGTAGAGGTAGGGATAATATAACACACTAGTGTCAGTAGAGGGAGAGGTAGGGATAATATAACACACTAGTGTCAGTAGAGGTAGGGATAATATAACACACTAGTGTCAGTAGAGGTAGAGGTAGGGATAATATAACACACTAGTGTCAGTAGAGGTAGAGGTAGGGATAATATAACACACTAGTGTCAGTAGAGGTAGGGATAATATAACACACTAGTGTCAGTAGAGGTAGGGATAATATAACACACTAGTGTCAGTAGAGGTAGAGGTAGGGATAATATAACACACTAGTGTCAGTAGAGGTAGGGATAATATAACACACTAGTGTCAGTAGAGGTAGGGATAATATAACACACTAGTGTCAGTAGAGGTAGGGATAATATAACACACTAGTGTCAGTAGAGGTAGGGATAATATAACACACTAGTGTCAGTAGAGGTAGGGATAATATAACACACTAGTGTTAGGAGAGGTAGGGATAATATAACACACTAGTGTCAGTAGAGGTAGGGATAATATAACACACTAGTGTCAGTAGAGGTAGGGATAATATAACACACTAGTGTCAGTAGAGGGAGAGGTAGGGATAATATAACACACTAGTGTCAGTAGAGGTAGGGATAATATAACACACTAGTGTCAGTAGAGGGAGAGGTAGGGATAATATAACACACTACTGTCAGTAGAGGTAGGGATAATATAACACACTAGTGTCAGTAGAGGTAGGGATAATATAACACACTAGTGTCAGTAGAGGGAGAGGTAGGGATAATATAACACACTAGTGTCAGTAGAGGTAGGGATAATATAACACACTATTGTCAGTAGAGGTAGGGATAATATAACACACTAGTGTCAGTAGAGGGAGAGGTAGGGATAATATAACACACTAGTGTCAGTAGAGGTAGGGATAATATAACACACTAGTGTCAGTAGAGGTAGGGATAATATAACACACTAGTGTCAGTAGAGGTAGGGATAATATAACACACTAGTGTCAGTAGAGGTAGGGATAATATAACACACTAGTGTCAGTAGAGGGAGAGGTAGGGATAATATAACACACTAGTGTCAGTAGAGGTAGGGATAATATAACACACTAGTGTCAGTAGAGGTAGGGATAATATAACACACTAGTGTCAGTAGAGGTAGGGATAATATAACACACTAGTGTCAGTAGAGGTAGAGGTAGGGATAATATAACACACTAGTGTCAGTAGAGGTAGGGATAATATAACACACTAGTGTCAGTAGAGGTAGGGATAATATAACACACTAGTGTCAGGAGAGGTAGGGATAATATAACACACTAGTGTCAGTAGAGGTAGGGATAATATAACACACTAGTGTCAGGAGAGGTAGGGATAATATAACACACTAGTGTCAGTAGAGGTAGAGGTAGGGATAATATAACACACTAGTGTCAGTAGAGGTAGGGATAATATAACACACTAGTGTCAGGAGAGGTAGGGATAATATAACACACTAGTGTCAGTAGAGGTAGGGATAATATAACACACTAGTGTCAGTAGAGGTAGGGATAATATAACACACATGTGTCAGTAGAGGTAGGGATAATATAACACACTAGTGTCAGTAGAGGTAGGGATAATATAACACACTAGTGTCAGGAGAGGTAGGGATAATATAACACACTAGTGTCAGTAGAGGTAGGGATAATATAACACACTAGTGTCAGTAGAGGTAGAGGTAGGGATAATATAACACACTAGTGTCAGTAGAGGTAGGGATAATATAACACACTAGTGTCAGTAGAGGTAGAGGTAGGGATAATATAACACACTAGTGTCAGTAGAGGTAGGGATAATATAACACACTAGTGTCAGTAGAGGTAGAGGTAGGGATAATATAACACACTAGTGTCAGTAGAGGTAGAGGTAGGGATAATATAACACACTAGTGTCAGTAGAGGTAGGGATAATATAACACACTAGTGTCAGTAGAGGTAGAGGTAGGGATAATATAACACACTAGTGTCAGTAGAGGTAGGGATAATATAACACACTAGTGTCAGTAGAGGGAGAGGTAGGGATAATATAACACACTAGTGTCAGTAGAGGTAGAGGTAGGGATAATATAACACACTAGTGTCAGTAGAGGTAGGGATAATATAACACACTAGTGTCAGTAGAGGTAGGGATAATATAACACACTAGTGTCAGTAGAGGTAGGGATAATATAACACACTAGTGTCAGTAGAGGGAGAGGTAGGGATAATATAACACACTAGTGTCAGTAGAGGTAGGGATAATATAACACACTAGTGTCAGTAGAGGGAGAGGTAGGGATAATATAACACACTAGTGTCAGTAGAGGTAGAGGTAGGGATAATATAACACACTAGTGTCAGTAGAGGTAGGGATAATATAACACACTAGTGTCAGTAGAGGTAGGGATAATATAACACACTAGTGTCAGTAGAGGTAGAGGTAGGGATAATATAACACACTAGTGTCAGTAGAGGTAGGGATAATATAACACACTAGTGTCAGTAGAGGTAGGGATAATATAACACACTAGTGTCAGTAGAGGTAGGGATAATATAACACACTAGTGTCAGTAGAGGTAGAGGTAGGGATAATATAACACACTAGTGTCAGTAGAGGGAGAGGTAGGGATAATATAACACACTAGTGTCAGTAGAGGTAGGGATAATATAACACACTAGTGTCAGTAGAGGTAGAGGTAGGGATAATATAACACACTAGTGTCAGTAGAGGGAGAGGTAGGGATAATATAACACACTAGTGTCAGTAGAGGGAGAGGTAGTGATAATATAACACACTAGTGTCAGTAGAGGGAGAGGTAGGGATAATATAACACACTAGTGTCAGTAGAGGTAGAGGTAGGGATAATATAACACACTAGTGTCAGTAGAGGCAGAGGTAGGGATAATATAACACACTAGTGTCAGTAGAGGTAGGGATAATATAACACACTAGTGTCAGTAGAGGTAGAGGTAGGGATAATATAACACACTAGTGTCAGTAGAGGTAGGGATAATATAACACACTAGTGTCAGTAGAGGTAGGGATAATATAACACACTAGTGTCAGTAGAGGTAGGGATAATATAACACACTAGTGTCAGTAGAGGTAGGGATAATATAACACACTAGTGTCAGTAGAGGGAGAGGTAGGGATAATATAACACACTAGTGTCAGTAGAGGTAGGGATAATATAACACACTAGTGTCAGTAGAGGGAGAGGTAGGGATAATATAACACACTAGTGTCAGTAGAGGTAGAGGTAGGGATAATATAACACACTAGTGTCAGTAGAGGTAGGGATAATATAACACACTAGTGTCAGTAGAGGTAGGGATAATATAACACACTAGTGTCAGTAGAGGTAGAGGTAGGGATAATATAACACACTAGTGTCAGTAGAGGTAGGGATAATATAACACACTAGTGTCAGTAGAGGTAGGGATAATATAACACACTAGTGTCAGTAGAGGTAGGGATAATATAACACACTAGTGTCAGTAGAGGTAGAGGTAGGGATAATATAACACACTAGTGTCAGTAGAGGGAGAGGTAGGGATAATATAACACACTAGTGTCAGTAGAGGTAGGGATAATATAACACACTAGTGTCAGTAGAGGTAGAGGTAGGGATAATATAACACACTAGTGTCAGTAGAGGGAGAGGTAGGGATAATATAACACACTAGTGTCAGTAGAGGGAGAGGTAGGGATAATATAACACACTAGTGTCAGTAGAGGGAGAGGTAGGGATAATATAACACACTAGTGTCAGTAGAGGTAGAGGTAGGGATAATATAACACACTAGTGTCAGTAGAGGCAGAGGTAGGGATAATATAACACACTAGTGTCAGTAGAGGTAGGGATAATATAACACACTAGTGTCAGTAGAGGTAGAGGTAGGGATAATATAACACACTAGTGTCAGTAGAGGTAGGGATAATATAACACACTAGTGTCAGTAGAGGTAGGGATAATATAACACACTAGTGTCAGTAGAGGTAGAGGTGGTGATAATATAACACACTAGTGTCAGTAGAGGTAGGGATAATATAACACACTAGTGTCAGTAGAGGGAGAGGTAGGGATAATATAACACACTAGTGTCAGTAGAGGGAGAGGTAGGGATAATATAACACACTATTGTCAGTAGAGGGAGAGGTAGGGATAATATAACACACTAGTGTCAGTAGAGGTAGGGATAATATAACACACTAGTGTCAGTAGAGGTAGAGGTAGGGATAATATAACACACTAATGTCAGTAGAGGCAGAGGTAGGGATAATATAACACACTAGTGTCAGTAGAGGTAGGGATAATATAACACACTAGTGTCAGTAGAGGTAGAGGTAGGGATAATATAACACACTAGTGTCAGTAGAGGTAGGGATAATATAACACACTAGTGTCAGTAGAGGTAGGGATAATATAACACACTAGTGTCAGTAGAGGTAGGGATAATATAACACACTAGTGTCAGTAGAGGTAGGGATAATATAACACACTAGTGTCAGTAGAGGTAGGGATAATATAACACACTAGTGTCAGTAGAGGTAGGGATAATATAACACACTAGTGTCAGTAGAGGTAGAGGTAGGGATAATATAACACACTAGTGTCAGTAGAGGGAGAGGTAGGGATAATATAACACACTAGTGTCAGTAGAGGTAGGGATAATATAACACACTAGTGTCAGTAGAGGTAGAGGTAGGGATAATATAACACACTAGTGTCAGTAGAGGGAGAGGTAGGGATAATATAACACACTAGTGTCAGTAGAGGGAGAGGTAGGGATAATATAACACACTAGTGTCAGTAGAGGGAGAGGTAGGGATAATATAACACACTAGTGTCAGTAGAGGTAGAGGTAGGGATAATATAACACACTAGTGTCAGTAGAGGCAGAGGTAGGGATAATATAACACACTAGTGTCAGTAGAGGTAGGGATAATATAACACACTAGTGTCAGTAGAGGTAGAGGTAGGGATAATATAACACACTAGTGTCAGTAGAGGTAGGGATAATATAACACACTAGTGTCAGTAGAGGTAGGGATAATATAACACACTAGTGTCAGTAGAGGTAGAGGTAGGGATAATATAACACACTAGTGTCAGTAGAGGTAGGGATAATATAACACACTAGTGTCAGTAGAGGTAGAGGTAGGGATAATATAACACACTAGTGTCAGTAGAGGTAGGGATAATATAACACACTAGTGTCAGTAGAGGTAGGGATAATATAACACACTAGTGTCAGTAGAGGTAGAGGTAGGGATAATATAACACACTTGTCACGTTCCTGACCTATTTATGTTAGTTGTTATGTGTGTTAGTTGGTCAGGACGTGAGGTTGGGTGGGCATTCTATGTTTTCTGTTTCTGTGTTGGTTTTGGGTTGCCTGGTATGGCTCTTAATTAGAGGCAGGTGTTTGGCGTTCCTCTAATTAAGAGTCATATTTAGGTAGGCGTTGTCACAGTGTTCGTTGTGGGTGATTGTCTCCTGTGTTTGTGTATGTCGTTGCGCCACACGGGACTGGTTTCGGTTTGTTTGTTAAGTGTCATTTATGTGTAGGCTTTTTCCCTGTTCGTGCGTTCTCGTGTGTTATGTGAGTCCGTAGTTCAGATCTGTTCTACACCGTTTATTTGTTTTGTTAGTGTATAGTCAAGTTCGTGTTTTTCCGTCTTGTCATTAAATTCATTATGTATTCAAACTCCACTGCGCCTTGGTTCAATCCCTGCTCCTCTTCGGATGAAGAAGAGGAGGACAGCCGTTACAGAATCACCCACCATACCAGAGCCAAGCAGCGGAGTCAACGGAGAAAGGGACAGGAGAGAAAGGAGCAATGGACATGGGACGATGTATTGGACGGAAAGGGTTGCTACACTTGGGAGGAGATCCTGGCTGGTAGGGATCGCCTCCCATGGGAACAGGTGGAGGCACTGAGGAGAGCAGAGGCTACCGGGGAGAGGAACCGGAGCTATGAGGGAACGTGTCTTGCACGGAAGCCTAAAAAGCCTGTAAGTAATTCCCAAAAATTTCTTGGGGGGGGGGCTAAGAGGTAGTGGGCCAAGGGCAGGTAGGAGACCTGCGCCCACTTCCCAGGCTTACCGTGGAGAGCGGGAGTATGGGCAGGCGCCGTGTTACGCAGTAGAGCTCACGGTGTCTCCTGTACGAGTGCATAGCCCAGTGCGGGTTATTCCACCTCCCAGCACTGGTAGGGCTAGATTGAGTATTGAGCCAGGTGTCATGAGGCCGGCTCAACGCGTCTGGTCTCCAGTGCGTCTCCTCGGGCCGGCATACATGGCACCGGCCTTACGCATGGTTTCCCCGGTTCGCCTACATAGGCCGGTGCGGGTTATTCCACCTCCCCGCACTGGTCAGGCGACCGGGAGCATTCAACCAGGTAAGGTTGGGCGGGTTCAATGCTCAAGAGTGCCAGTACGCCTCCACGGTCCGGTATTTCCGGCACCACCTCCCCGCCCCAGCCTAGTACCTACAGTGTCTACACTACGCACTAGGCTACCAGTGCGTATCCTGAGCCCTGTTCCTCCTCCACGCACTCTCCCTGTAGTGCGTGTATCTAGCCCGGTGCCTCCAGTTCCGGCCCCACGCACTAAGCTACCAGTGCGTCTCCAGAGCCCTGTACAAACTGTATCTTCTCCCCCTACTAATCCTGATGTGCTTGTCCTCAGCCCGGCGTCACCAGTGCCGGTAGCACGCATCAGTTATAGAGTGGGCTTTGAGAATACAGTGTGCCCTGTCCCTGCTCCCCGCACTAGTAGGAAGGTGCTTATCATTAGCACGGTGCCTCCAGTTCCGGCACCACGCACCAGGTCTACAGTGCACCGTATCCGGCCAGAGCCATCCGTCTCCCCAGCGCCATCTGAGCCATCCGTCTCCCCAGCGCCATCTGAGCCATCCGTCTCCCCAGCGCCATCTGAGCCATCCGTCTCCCCAGCGCCATCTGAGCCATCCGTCTCCCCAGCGCCATCTGAGCCATCCGTCTCCCCAGCGCCGTCTGAGCCATCCGTCTGCCAGGAGCCTGCAAAGCCGCCCGTCTGCCATGAGCCTGCAAAGCCGCCCGTCTGCCATGAGCCTACAGAGCCATCCGCCAGACAGGAGCCGTGCGTTCTCGTGTGTTATGTGAGTCCGTCGTTCAGATCTGTTCTACACCGTTTATTTGTTTTGTTAGTGTATAGTCAAGTTCGTGTTTTTCCGTCTTGTCATTAAATTCATTATGTATTCAAACTCCACTGCGCCTTGGTTCAATCCCTGCTCCTCTTCGGATGAAGAAGAGGAGGACAGCCGTTACAACACTAGTGTCAGTAGAGGTAGAGGTAGGGATAATATAACACACTAGTGTCAGTAGAGGTAGGGATAATATAACACACTAGTGTCAGTAGAGGTAGAGGTAAGGATAATATAACACACTAGTGTCAGTAGAGGGAGAGGTAGGGATAATATAACACACTAGTGTCAGTAGAGGTAGGGATAATATAACACACTAGTGTCAGTAGAGGTAGAGGTAGGGATAATATAACACACTAGTGTCAGTAGAGGTAGGGATAATATAACACACTAGTGTCAGTAGAGGTAGGGATAATATAACACACTAGTGTCAGTAGAGGTAGAGGTAGGGATAATATAACACACTAGTGTCAGTAGAGGTAGGGATAATATAACACACTAGTGTCAGTAGAGGTAGAGGTAGGGATAATATAACACACTAGTGTCAGTAGAGGTAGGGATAATATAACACACTAGTGTCAGTAGAGGTAGGGATAATATAACACACTAGTGTCAGTAGAGGGAGAGGTAGGGATAATATAACACACTAGTGTCAGTAGAGGTAGGGATAATATAACACACTAGTGTCAGTAGAGGTAGGGATAATATAACACACTAGTGTCAGTAGAGGTAGGGATAATATAACACACTAGTGTCAGTAGAGGTAGGGATAATATAACACACTAGTGTCAGTAGAGGTAGGGATAATATAACACACTAGTGTCAGTAGAGGTAGGGATAATATAACACACTAGTGTCAGTAGAGGTAGGGATAATATAACACACTAGTGTCAGTAGAGGTAGGGATAATATAACACACTAGTGTCAGTAGAGGTAGGGATAATATAACACACTAGTGTCAGTAGAGGTAGAGGTAGGGATAATATAACACACTAGTGTCAGTAGAGGTAGGGATAATATAACACACTAGCAGACAGAGACGGTACTGGTGCATAAGACCCGGGACAGAGAAACAGCTTCTACCACCAGGGCTGTTTACCAGCCATCCCTAGCCGGCTACCTGCCCAGCACTCAGCCTTGCAACTTCAGACTAATGCCCCATATATATATATAGTCATTGAGTACGGTTACATGCACACAACAATACAATTGTGTGGCTAGTCAGATTATTAATATAATTGTTTGATTAAAACGTTTACATGCTTTTGCAAGAAGAACGATTTCTCTAATAATTCTGTTTACACATCTGAAATCAGGCTACCTGATGGGACTTAGAGAGGTAAGTTAGTGAGGTAGCCGTATTGAACTGTGTGATCTGAATAGGGACGTAGTAACCACATCTCTGTCATGTTACGTGTTCCAGTAGTATTAGAGACCAGCCTTAATACCACGTCTCTATAACAATTTAAGCTGTAGTCTTACCACTAACTTTTCCCTTCCGAGACATTTCATTCTCCTATTTTCGATTGATGTAATTGTGTCACAAAATATTTTTCTTTCTTTACTTGTTATTGTGTGCTTGAGCGGGCCTCTCTTGTGAAAGAGACGCTGGCCTAAATGGGACTACCCTGCCTAAATAAAGGTCAAATGAACTAAAGAGGTAACCTAATGTATTGTGAATGAGATGGTGATTTGCCCCTGAGCTAAGTATACTGTAGATTTGAATTGGTTAGATGTGAATAGAGGTACGGAGTGAATGAGATGGTGATGTGCTGCTGAGACGAGATCGAAAGATGCAGGTAAGGTCTGATGGAAAAATCTCTAAGGAAAGCTATGTCCAATGTGTAAAGCTGAAAAAAACAAGGTATGGTAGAAGATAATGTGCTGTGAGGACAGGTTGCCGTGGGGACAGGGTGCTGTGAGGACAGGGTGCTGTGAGGACAGGTTGCCGTGGGGACAGGGTGCTGTGAGGACAGGGTGCTGTGGGGACAGGGTGCTGTGAGGACAGGGTGCTGTGAGGACAGGGTGCTGTGAGGACAGGGTGCTGTGAGGACAGGGTGCTGTGGGGACAGGGTGCTGTGAGGACAGGTTGCTGTGGGGACAGGGTGCTGTGAGGACAGGGTGCTGTGAGGACAGGTTGCTGTGGGGACAGGGTGCTGTGAGGACAGGGTGCTGTGGGGACAGGGTGCTGTGAGGACAGGGTGCTGTGAGGACAGGTTGCTGTGAGGACAGGGTGCTGTGAGGACAGGGTGCTGTGAGGACAGGGTGCTGTGAGGACAGGTTGCTGTGAGGACAGGGTGCTGTGAGGACAGGGTGCTGTGAGGACAGGGTGCTGTGAGGACAGGTTGCTGTGGGGACAGGGTGCTGTGAGGACAGGGTGCTGTGAGGACAGGGTGCTGTGAGGAAAGGTTGCTGTGAGGACAGGGTGCTGTGAGGACAGGGTGCTGTGAGGACAGGTTGCCGTGGCGACAGGGTGCTGTGAGGACAGGTTGCTGTGGGGACAGGGTGCTGTGGGGACAGGGTGCTGTGAGGACAGGGGGCTGTGAGGACAGGGTGCCGTGGGGACAGGGTGCTGTGAGGACAGGGTGCTGTGAGGACAGGGTGCTGTGAGGACAGGTTGCTGTGAGGACAGGGTGCTGTGAGGACAACGTGCTGTGAGGACAGGTTGCCGTGGGGACAGGGTGCTGTGAGGACAGGGTGCTGTGAGGACAGGTTGCTGTGAGGACAGGGTGCTGTGAGGACAGGTTGCTGTGAGGACAGGTTGCCGTGGGGACAGGGTGCCGTGGGGACAGGGGGCTGTGAGGACAGGGTCCTGGCGGGAGGACAGGTTGCCGTGGGGACAGGGTGCTGTGAGGACAGGTTGCTGTGAGGACAGGTTGCTGTGAGGACAACGTGCTGTGAGGACAGGGTGCCTTGGGGACAGGTTGCTGTGGGGAGAGGGGGCTGCCAGACCAGAGGCAGTAGGGATGACCGTGTGTTTAGTCAGTCTGCCAGACCAGAGGCAGTAGGGATGACCGTGTGTTTAGTCAGTCTGCCAGACCAGAGGCAGTAGGGATGACCGTGTGTTTAGTCAGTCTGCCAGACCAGAGGCAGTAGGGATGACAGTGTGTTTAATCAGTCTGCCAGACCAGAGGCAGCAGGGATGACAGTGTGTTTAATCAGTCTGCCAGACCAGAGGCAGTAGGGATGACCGTGTGTTTAGTCAGTCTGCCAGACCAGAGGCAGTAGGGATGACCGTGTGTTTAGTCAGTCTGCCAGACCAGAGGCAGTAGGGATGACCGTGTGTTTAATCAGTCTGCCAGACCAGAGGCAGTAGGGATGACTGTGTGTTTAGTCAGTCTGCCAGACCAGAGGCAGTAGGGATGACCGTGTGTTTAGTCAGTCTGCCAGACCAGAGGCAGCAGGGATGACCATGTGTTTAGTCAGTCTGCCAGACCAGAGGCAGTAGGGATGACTGTGTGTTTAGTCAGTCTGCCAGACCAGAGGCAGTAGGGATGACAGTGTGTTTAGTCAGTCTGCCAGACCAGAGGCAGCAGGGATGACTGTGTGTTTAGTCAGTCTGCCAGACCAGAGGCAGTAGGGATGACCGTGTGTTTAGTCAGTCTGCCAGACCAGAGGCAGTAGGGATGACCGTGTGTTTAGTCAGTCTGCCAGACCAGGCAGTAGGGATGACTGTGTGTTTAGTCAGTCTGCCAGACCAGAGGCAGCAGGGATGACCGTGTGTTTAGTCAGTCTGCCAGACCAGAGGCAGTAGGGATGACCGTGTGTTTAGTCAGTCTGCCAGACCAGAGGCAGTAGGGATGACCGTGTGTTTAATCAGTCTGCCAGACCAGAGGCAGTAGGGATGACAGTGTGTTTAGTCAGTCTGCCAGACCAGAGGCAGCAGGGATGACTGTGTGTTTAGTCAGTCTGCCAGACCAGAGGCAGTAGGGATGACCGTGTGTTTAGTCAGTCTGCCAGACCAGAGGCAGTTGGGATGACCGTGTGTTTAATCAGTCTGCCAGACCAGAGGCAGTAGGGATGACCGTGTGTTTAGTCAGTCTGCCAGACCAGAGGCAGTAGGGATGACCGTGTGTTTAGTCAGTCTGCCAGACCAGAGGCAGTAGGGATGACCGTGTGTTTAGTCAGTCTGCCAGACCAGAGGCAGTAGGGATGACTGTGTGTTTAATCAGTCTGCCACACCAGATGCAGTAGGGATGACCGTGTGTTTAGTCAGTCTGCCAGACCAGAGGCAGTAGGGATGACCGTGTGTTTAATCAGTCTGCCACACCAGAGGCAGTAGGGATGACCGTGTGTTTAATCAGTCTGCCAGACCAGGCAGTAGGGATGACCGTGTGTTTAGTCAGTCTGCCAGACCAGAGGCAGCAGGGATGACAGTGTGTTTAGTCAGTCTGCCAGACCAGTGGCAGTAGGGATGACCGTGTGTTTAATCAGTCTTCCAGACCAGGCAGTAGGGATGACCGTGTGTTTAGTCAGTCTGCCAGACCAGGCAGTAGGGATGACCGTGTGTTTAGTCAGTCTGCCAGACCA